>NC_056745.1:1369076831-1369376831 GCF_019279795.1 Protopterus annectens
TGTTGTTTCCCTATTCACTTGCATCCCTAAAGATGTTGGGGTTGATTATGTAAGATGGTTTATGGGGAAGCATACAAGTTTAAGTAACAACAGTATTATAACTTATACTGCTTTGTTAGATTTATTATTGGATAACAACTTCTTTTTGTTCAACAAGCAATTTTATAAACAACTACAAGGGGTGGCCATAGGGGCCACTGTTGGCCCAACCTATGCAAATTTGGTATTAGGTTGGTGGGACATGGAAATACTGCCACACATTGATTATTCATTGCAGATCATCTTTTATAAAAGATTTGCAGATGATCTGTTCTTTATAGTTTACAAAGACAATTTCAATGTCAATGAGTTTGTGGAGCTTTTAAGTGCTAGTACCACATTTTTAAAGTTTGTCGTGGGGGAAACAGGAAATAAGGTTTCCTTTCTGGATGTTAACTTGATAATGGACTGTTAGGAAAATATATAACTGCAATGCAATATGTAGGCTTAGTGTATTGAAATATATAACTGCAATATGCAGGTTTAGTGCATTAAGGGTTAAAAGGATCTAATACATTTATTCTGCTTATTCTGTGTGAAAATATGCAACTGCTAGAAGCTCTGAAAAAAGAACAATGGATGTCTGTAAATCCACCATGGTCAGCAGAATGTGTATTGAGGCGAGGACTGTACCTTGAATGTATCATATCAGAACTAGAGAAAGAATTGTGAGAAACTAAGGAAAGCTGAAACAAGCCCAAGGCCAGGTTGTTTTTCTCAAACATGTTTTTGCAACACAGCAATTATCTGACCATGTCAGCATCAAATCTAATAATAGCATCTTTCTGTGAACTTGCAGAAAACTGTATAAAAACTGTAGGCTGAACTATGGAAAATCAGACAAACCTTGTACCTACATGCTTTGTCTCCTTGCTGCAAGTAATAAAGGGTGCCTTGCTTGAACCTAACGTGCATTGATCTGTGTGTTTTCTTTTACAGATTGGTCCTTCAGACCAGAAACTCTCTCTTCATCTCGGATCAGACGGCCAGGTGGCTGAAACCGTACAGGGAAGAAACCAAATTGGTTCTTCTTATATGTAAAGTCTTCCGACTGAATTGTCAAAAGAGGCCAGCCACTTCCTGATCTGTGACTGAAGGACAGGTTTTCCACGAATCAGCGATCAATCATGTGGGCTCAGGTAAGGTGAGTCTACTTTTTTTTCTGTTTCAGGATCAGGGACTAGATGCGTATTGTTTTTTGTCAGATTGTATTTTTCTTACAGTCAGGGATAGAAAAGGTACTGTCTTGTCATAGATCAGGAGAAACAGAATAAGTAGACTTTAGGCAGTCATTCTGAAGAGACTATAACAAAATCCGTGGTACATGTTAAAACTAGAGAATCAAGGTGAAGTTACGTAACAATCAAAGGTAAAGGAAAATGGGTAATAACTGTACAAAAACACCCCGAGACCCACCGTTAACGGAAGATGCAAAATATATGCAGTCACAGTGCACAGACAACATTAGATACTTTTCAAAATGGGTTATTAAATACGAATTTGACGGAAAATTAGAAAAATCCTCACTTATCAAACAACTTAAAACTGATTCTAAAGGTCAGGTAAAAAAGCAACAACAGGAATTCCCCAGGCACACAGTTGGCTGGAGGAAGTAAACCGTAGGGACCAAAAGAACAAGGATTCAAAGACAATGTTTTTAGATAGGGAGGATAACAACCTAGTAATAGCATCAACACCTCCTTCTCCTCCCCCTCCCTTACCAGAATATGGAGCGAGTAGACAGGTTGATCCACCCCCACTATATCCTGTGGTCACTGAGGATAGGGACACTACAAAACTGAAACTAGCTAAAATAAGGGATCCCATTGAAACTAGGTCCCGAACAAAAGCAGGTAATCGAGAATCATGGCAGAAATCTAAAGACACACAACCTGCGGGAGAAGAAGAAGAGGAAATATGTCCACTCATAGAAGTACCGAACCCTCAGGCAGGGCAGGATAATCAGGATCCAACCATCTTAGTATATAGACCCTGGACTCAGGACAATATCCGGAAAGCTACAGAAGGGATTCCCCATCTGAAAATTAATTTTAGAAAATTTTCAGACGATTTACAAGGAATGAGGCTAAGTTATCATTTAAACGGGGAAGAAATAGAAAGGATAGTTCAACAAATTGTAGGGCCACATTGGTACATGATTTGTGGCAATTGGAATCCTCGTGATGCTGAACAAAAACCCCTTCCTCATAGCAGTGCAGATTTAGATGCTAGAGTAAAAGGACTTACAGACCGCATCTCTGAAAAATGGAAACCTAGGGCAGACTGGACGTGCATTAATCAATGCATCCAACAAGAGGGTGAGACAGTTGACCGATATTTCGCTAGGCTGCTGGAATGTTTTAACAACCACTGTGGGATGCAGGTCCCCGAAGACCAAAAACAAGATTCCCCATATGAACAGCAGTTGAAAAATGCATTTTTAAAAGGTAGTAGTGCACCTATAAGCAGTTTTATTACAAAACATATGGTTGATCATCGAACTAGCAGGCTACAATCACTACTCGAATATGCTAGTCATGCTGAAAGGCATTTCAATAGCAAAAAGAAAAAGAAGGCTCAAGTATTTTCTGTAGAGGACGGAGCAGAAGTTTATGTAGTACACCCCGGAAAGAAGGGCAGGAAAAAAGCACAGGGAGGTAGGCAGTCTTATCAACGATCAGAAGACTTTGAAGGACGTAAAAAAAGGGGTGAATGTTTGAAATGTGGTAAAAAGGGACATTTGGCAAGGGATTGCAGGAAAAATAAGAAAGCAACAACGGAAGACAAGGAGGGTGAAGACTGACTATATGATAGTCAGGAATCATTAGAAGGAGCTAGTGCAGAAAGGACAAATGAGAATGTGAAAAGGGAAATAGAGGAAGTACAGGGAATTGATGACGGTGAAGTAGAAGATGAAGTACTAGACTTGGCTTTATTGAGCTTGGAGCTCTACTTAGCAGATACTAAACCAGAAGTTATACTTTCGGTGGAAGGCAGGGAAGTCAAATTTTTGTGCGACTCAGGGGTATCACGAACCCTGATACACCCCTCCAAATTGCCAGAAAACTCAGAATCATCCGACTACATATTAGTCAAAGCAGCTAATGGGCAGCTATATCGGGAGCCCCTCTCCCACAATATTACAATAACTGATCCTGTTTCGGGATTGACACAGAAAAGTAAGATTGTAGTTTCTGCAAAGTGCCCAGTGAATCTCTTGGGCAAGGATATCATGCAGTTATTTGGCATAGCAGTAGTCCCAACCATGCAGGGAATGGAAGCACAGCGACAAACTGACACCTTTACGGTGCAATCGGGGGGGTGAAATATTTTATTGGTATAGTCAGGACTTGGTCACAACTGGTCCAGAGTTTGTGACCAAGGAGCTGATGAACATAGCCATCAGTAAGTTTCCCTCCTTCGACATTCATAAACAACACCTGTTACATTGTACCCTATATTTTTGTAATACACCAGGACCCGATAAGGAATATGAAGAAAGATTATTTAAGAATCGTACAAATAGATTGGTACTGCGTAACCTGTACTGGGACAAAGAAGGGAATAGTGTAGCCAGCTGTTCGCTGTCCCAGGAATTTTTAACACTTTACAAATCTAATCGATTACTACATGTTAGCTTGAACAAGAATAAAAATATACAGTGGGCAGACCTAGGGGAAAAAGCCACAAGATGGGAGAAACAAACAGAGCTGGAACTGTCAGGACAGAGAAAACAAGTACAGAAATTGAATTGGGTGACACAGACCAACCCAGCTGTGCACCTGCATTCTCTCAAAGACAGCTGATGGATGCTTCTACTGAAGGAGGAAGAAAAGCCTTGCGAGATATACCAGAGACTCTCTGGTCAACAGGAAAATCAGATGTAGGACTTATCCGTACAGTAGGGCCAGTTAATATCACACCGAAATCAGCATTTAGACCACAGAAAAGAGAGTACCCCTTAAGGAAAGATGCAGAGGCAGGGATAAAACCTATTATAGCAGCATTACTTAAGGGAGGGGTGCTAGTGGAATCTCCCGATTCTCCGTGTAATACACCTCTATTTCCAGTTAAAAAAGCCAATGGAGAATGGCGTATGGTCCAGGATTTGCAAGCTGTGAATGACGCAGTAGTACCAAGGGTGCCTATAGTGCCAGATCCACACACTCTGTTAAATAACTTAAAACCTCAACAAAAAATATTTTTCTGTGGAGGATATTAGTAACGCATTCTTTTCAATACCGATACACTCACATAGCCAGTATTGGTTTGCATTTACATTTCAGGGAAAAAGATACACATATACGTGACTACCACAGGGATATTGTGAAAGCCCTATGATATTCTCACAAGAAATGTCAAGTAACTTGGCAAGGTTTAATCCACCAAAGGGTAGTCAGGTCTTAATTTATGTTTATGACTGAAAAGCAAACTGAGGAAATTGATAGCTGAGACAGGGAAAACCTGGCTGTACTGTTTACTCCTGGCACTGTTGAACATGAGAACCATCCCTACAGCAAAAGGACTGACTCCTTTCGAGAAGCTGTATGGGAGGGCTTATTATACATTCCAGTGGAAACCTCTCATGTCATCAGACCAGGAAGGTGATTTTAAACATCTGTTGCAGTTTAATTCTGTTTCAGGTCAAAAACAAACCGAAACATCGGAAGTGGCAGTGATGCCAGGAGACTGGGTGTGGATTAAAATCGTGAAGCGAAAGAACTGGGCATCGCCAAAGTAGGAAGGTCCCTACCAGGTGCTTCTTTCAATACCTACTGCAGTCAAAATAGCAGAGCGAGCTTTGTGGATACATCTGACGCAGTGCATGTTGGTGAAGAACTTCGAGCTGGACAAAGACCTTACCTCTCCAACTGGACCCTAAGCACAAAAGTCTGGCTACAAAGGGGGGGTCAGATCAATAGGAACTGATCCGTCTCAAACCCAGTGAAGCAATCACCGGTGCTAAGGTCCTATAGGACAGAGAGTAAGATCACGTGTCCTAGGCGAAGATAACGGAAGCAAGAAAGATCCAAATACATCTGTTTGAAGGAACCGGAGAAAACGGGAATGTAGAGCAATCATTCCCGCAGAAATATTGCATGACCATCCTGTTAACTGTACTGGTAGCAATAATCTTTTTATTGTGACCATTTCACTTCTCTGCCACACAAGCAGTAAAGTAAACGTGCAAAGTGGCACCCAAATTTCAATACTTATCAGGCTATTAAGCAAGCTTATGCAGACACCCTCAATATCTCCAATTGCTGGGTCTGTGCAGCTATTCCTACTGCACATGGAGGAATACCCTTAATGCAGATTCCTTTAAATATGAACCAAACCTGGCAAGCACTGCTGAAAGATGCAGTGAATGTGACATCAATTAAAAGCGTGACCCTATTCTTACCCAAGGCAAAAAGAGAAACAGTGTGTTTTCAAAACTACGGAAAAACAGAGGTTGGAAATAGCATCTGTAACATGACAGTGATACATTACTGTACTGGAAATTCCTGCACCATGACAAATGAGGGCCAACAATTGCAAGTTGGCAATAGCAATGACTCCACTGAAAGAAAGAAAACGGTTGATGAAAATCAAATTGTGTATAGAAAAATGTTCTGGGCTATGACCCAACAAAAGCCCGGCAACTATAAATTCAGTAACATCTCAGTCGCAATTCCTGACTGCTACTTTGTGTGTGGTGATAGAGCATATAAATGGCTACCAGGCAATTGGTCTGGAAGCTGTTTTCTGGCATATCTGATTCCAGCACTACGACATGTATCGACACTACCCCAGGGGAAAATTCGAAATGTTCGAGAAATCAAGAAACCCACTAATCAGGTGGGACAAGTTGATGCATCCTGGATATATCATCATGATTTAGCCCATGTGAATGACCAAGGATTTGGATGATGACGTCATATCTTGGGCGGGCATAATAC
Organism: Protopterus annectens; assembly: GCF_019279795.1. Lineage (NCBI taxonomy): Eukaryota > Metazoa > Chordata > Ceratodontiformes > Protopteridae > Protopterus > Protopterus annectens. The sequence continues at coordinate 1,369,082,813 of NC_056745.1, forward strand.
CAGCATACAGAGCAGTGAAATCGATCTGGGAGCTGAGAAAACTACCCAAACTTCTTGAAACAATGAATAATGCACCTTTTTCCACCCTAGAATTGGTGACTGATGAACTCACAGCCATGAGGACAGTAGTGCTTCAAAATCGCATGGCTCTCGACTTCACCCTAGTGGCGAAAGGAGGTTTGTGCGCTTTAATCCAGGAGGAGTGCTGTTCGTTTATTCATGACAACAAACATGAAATAGACAGCCATCTCAAAATAATTCAGCAAGTGTCGGCTATGACCAAACCGGGACCAAATCTATTGACAAACTTTTTCCAAAAATGGTTGGGGGTTGGGGCAGCATCTTGATGAACATTCTGATTGCCATCTGTGTAGGGGCAGCCTTACTGATGGTGTGTGGATTCTACTGCATCCCTTGTATAAAAGGACTATTTGAAAATGTCATAGACACTTCAATTTCAAAGACTTTATATCAGAATGTTGAGTTAGAGGTACTGATTAAAAGCTGAAGAAATACTTTCACAAGCTTGAACTGAATGACTCTCTAACTGCAAATCCTGAGTGGGAAATGGTTAAGGGAAGAAAAACTGTTTATGCTTGTTTTGAAAGTAGAATAAAGTATTAAAAGGTGGGAAATGTTAGGAAAATATATAACTGCAATGCAATATGTAGGCTTAGTGTATTGAAATATATAACTGCAATATGCAGGTTTAGTGCATTAAGAGTTAAAAGGAGTTAATACATTTATTCTGCTTATTCTGTATGAAAATATGCAACTGCTAGAAGCTCTGAAAAAAGAATAATGGATGTCTGTAATTCCACCATGGTCAGCAGAATGTGTATTGAGGCCAGGACTGTACCTTAAATGTATCATATCAGAACTAGAGAAAGAATTGTGAGAAACTAAGGAAAGCTGAAACAAGCCCAAGGCCAGGTTGTTTTTCTCAAACATGTTTTTGCAAGACACAAATTATCTGACCATGTCAGCAGCAAATCTAATAATAGCATCTTTCTGTGAACTTGCAGAAAACGGTATAAAAACTGTAGGCTGAACTATGGAAAATCAGACAAACCTTGTACCTACATGCTTTGTCTCCTTGCTGCAAGTAATAAAGGGTGCCTTGCTTGAACCTAACGTGCATTGATCGCTGTGTTTTCTTTTACATGGACATTAACAGGAATGTGTTTTTGAGTAGTATTCATTGCAAAAGTACATTCTCTAACAGCTATGTCCATTTTAAGAGTTGCCACCCTTACTTTATGAGAAAAAATATTCCTAGAGGACAGTTCATTTGAGCATCTCGAATGATAGTGGAAGATTATGTTTTTTTGAAGGAAATTAACCTCATAAAAGAGTTGTTTTTGGAAAGAGGTTACCCTGGAGACCTACTTGAAAACATGGCTCAAGAGATCATTCATAGGAGACAGATTTTCTTCCTGTTTTGTTAAAAGGCTTTGTTAAAAAAGCTCAGAATGTAGTATTTAGTGGCACACACAAATGAGAGAGGGGCAGAAGGTTCCAGACTCTGTTTTGGATATGAATGTAGACAGTAGTTACATCCGTCAGATTATTAGTGAGAACTGGAAAGTAGTTATGGGTAATGCAGATTTATCTAAAGTTCTTGGAGAAGGCCCCCACTTTGTTTATAAGAAAAATCAAAATTTTAAACATTTGTTAGAAAATAATAACTTTGGGCCAACCCTTACTTCTGGTGAAACTGGGGGTATGTTCAAATGTTCAGGGTGCAGGGCATGTAGATTTATTTCTTCTGGTCCTTTTGTGTTTCTGGAACATCTACAGTTTACTATACCCATCCCTGGAAAATTGAGCTGTGGTACAACAGGGATAGTATATCTTGCAATGTGTTCAAAGTGCCCTAGTTTTTATGTGGGCATGTCTACCAGACGTTTAAGGAAATTGGTATTAGAGCATTTGTATGCTATAAAACCAAAAAGTAGTAATAATGCCCTTTTTAAGCATTCTCTGACATGTTCTAACTGGAAGAAATGTATTTATTTTTTTTCTATAGTAGAAGTTGTTAGATGTGACTTTAGGGGAGGGGATTTTAGAAATTATGTTGTGCAAACAGAGGCAGAATGGCAGGTTAAACTTGCTTATTTACCCCCTGGTCTGAATGGTATGGTGAACATAAAATGTTTCTTAAAAAATAGGAAAATTACTAAAGTGAATACACAGGGGTGAATGCCCTTGTGTTTTAAACTGTGTTAACTGTGTGAACACTTTGAGATGTATGTTTTTTTGTAGTCATTTCTGATGAAGTCTTTGGGACGAATAGTGAACATTAAATTTTAACTATGCTAAAAGAACTTTCTTAGCTTCTCCAGTGCTTTTCTTGGTGGATTTTGTGGTTTTGAGTTTCAGACTTCATGCCCTTCAGAAAAGTCATGCAAAGCCTGCTATTCTATCTACTTTCTAAGTTTTTTACTTTCTAAGTTTGTAAAAACAAAATGTTTAAAAATTGTCCCTATTTTTGGGCCTTTCCCACTTTTATTAATGATTTTGTTCAGATTTCTTGCTGTAAGACATTGAGAGGTATAAATACTCTGCCCACTAACATCTCATCAATATCCTCATCTACACAATTCAAAAATGAATTAAAATCTTAACCTAAATAATACTTGGCTATGTAACTGTACAACTCCTAGCTAACCTACTTCTCTACCTTCATTCTCTATTTCATGAACTACCACTCCATACTGAATTTAAACTATTCCTACTTTGTCGCTTGCTACATCTCTTTCTCTATAGCTCTCTTTTATTATCTACCTCCTCTTAACATTCCTTCGAAATTCTATTATATCTCCTCTCTAAACTTGTATGAATATACATCCTGTTTTGCTAAACATTGATCAAACTGACTATTGTAAAGTGTGAACCTTGCTGGAAATGTATACTGTTTATTATTATTTGTGGAGCTTTTCTCCCTGGGCTTCCACTGAAAAAGGATTTGTGTCCAGTCAGACTATCTCGGTAACCAAATGTAAAATAAAATAAATTATAAATGTACTAGTAGTATACTGCCTGAACTTTAATAAAGGCTTAAAGTTAACTCCTCATCATTTGAAGGAAAATACAAAAGAAGAATTTTGTTTGTGTCATATAATGTGAATTCACTGGGATGTGGATTTTAATAACTAGTCAAAAAGAAAACATGCATTTTTAGTGTTCAGTTTAAGGTATGAATATCATAACAAAGTTTCAATGCTGATGAATGATTTTATAGGGTGCTAGTGAGTCTGGCTAGGAATGGATGTAAAATATAAGGTGTTACTTATATGCAATTTATTTAAGACAGTAATTTTCTAAAAAAAAAAGATTATGTTAATAAACAGGATAAAGATATTGAGAATCACAAAAGTGAATCTAATTATAGCAGAATAATGTTTACCTTTTATACACATAAAGTACAAGAATCAGCAATTCATAATCAGTATAGGTGGACCCTTTGGAACATTCTCCAGTGCAATTTACATTTTTTCAGTTATATTATCTATGAAATTTTCCTTGCTCGCCTAAATGACAGCTCAGAGTGCGTCACCACTTTGGAAAATTGTTCATTTCTTGACCACGTGCTTTTCACACACTCACCTCCAGTAAATGTTTTTATGCCTCACAATACTTCATAGAGCAAGATAATAGTATAGCAGTATTTTATTCATGTCTCTACAATGTTTCTGTCTAACAAACATTTTTAGTCACGTGTCCCTGATGATGCCTTTGTTTACATCATAGTCTACAATTAAATTATGGCCATGCTTATCTCAACTTGCATGTAAGTAAGTAGTTGTTGCATGATGTCTAAAATGATTTCACATAACACACATGTTGCTTCATCTTAACTTGGACAGAAGTAATGTCTAAAAGACTTCTACTTGAAGAAATCCAGCCTAATACTTCTGTCTAGACTTTACTTAACAGTGGGAGAACACATAATCACCTGCATGTTGTATGATAGATACTGGATGACACATTGGTGACTTGTTCACTAAAACTGTTACTAGAAGTGGTCTTAATATGGAGCCTTGAGGCACCCCTGAGATGATGTACTTTGAAGGTGATAGGTGACTGTTCCACCTCACTGCTTGTGAGCAGTTAGATAAGTAAGTGTTAAACCAGTGGAGGCTGCCAATAGAGCATGTGTTAGCTAAACATTCCAAAAGAATATTATGGTGTACTGGCTCCATGACTTACTTGCAACTTTTTTGTGATAGTCATTCAAAACTATGATCACAAAAGTGTACAGCAGTCAAAATGGAAACAAGAAATTACTTCTTTTAAAAACTATATTAGGAAAGACCAGCTGATGGTGCCTGCATATCTAAGCTGCTTCTTACTGAAATTGGTACACCTTGTTTGCTGTAGCATAGACTAGATCCAGGCCTGCTGAATCTAGCTTTGTTTGTATAACCTGAGCAGTAATCCAGGCATTCTTTAAAGTATTCAATTGTATTTATTACTGCTTGGTAGTAACTTGATTAAAGTGTAGCTATCATTCTAAGTCTTTTGGATTAAGCACTTGGGCTTCCGACCAGTTGTTTTACATTAGGAAGGTTTGTGGCTTGCACTGTGGTGGCAGGACAGGTAGCTTACATCCTTCTAAGTTGGGAACTGCTGATTGAGGGCTCAGTGTCTGTTATTCTAAAAGTGTATTAATTCTGGTTTAAGCACTTGGGCTTCAGGCCAGTTATTTTACATTAAAAGGGTTCATGGTCTGCACTCTTGTGGGAGGAGAGGCTGGACTCTGCCCTTCTGAGCTGGGAATTTCTGGTTAAAGGCTTATAGTGCCTGCATATTTGAACTGCTTCTTACTGAAATTGGTACACCTTTTTTGCTGTAGCATAGACTAAATCCAGGCCTGCTGAATCTAGCTTTGTTTGTATAACTTGAGCACTAATCCAGGCATTCTTTAAAGTATTCAATTGTATTTATTACTGCTTGTTAGTAACTTGATTAAAGTGTAGCTGTCATTCTAAGTCTTTTGGATTAAGCACTTGGGCTTCAGACCAGTTGTTTTACATTAGGAAGGTTTGTGGCCTGCACTGTGGTGGCAGGACAGGTAGCTTACATCCTTCTAAGTTGTGAACTGCTGATTGACGGCTCAGTGTCTGTTATTCTAAGAGTATATTAGTTCTGGTTTAAGCACTTGGGCTTCAGGCCAGTTATTTTACATTAAGAAGGTTCGTGGTCTGCACTCTTGTGGGAGGAGAGGCTGGACTCTGCCCTTCTGAGCTGAGAATTTCTGGTTAAAGGCTTATAGTGCCTGCATATTTGAACTGTTTCTTACTGAAATTGGTACACCTTGTTTGCTGTAGCATAGACTAGATCCAGGCCTGCTGAATCTAGCTTTATTTGTATGCTGTTTGTTTGTTTGCTTGATATTTCCCTGAAACGCTAATTCCATCTAGCATGCGGCTTTTCAGCGCTTCTGTGGATCCCTAGTGATTTCTGCATTGCTTACTGTACTTATTTCCTTGTTTCACTTGAAAGAAAGTTGCTGCTTGTCGTTTTTGCATTTAAGTTACCTGTAACACATTGCATTTAAGTTACCTGGCACTTGCTCACTAAAGCAATTATATAAGTCAGCACTAAAATATTAAAGCACTACACCCTCACAAACTCCCCTTGAGTACCTCATTCCCCATTGGCCCTTTTTTTCAATTATAAAGGAATTCCCAATACTATTCTAGCATGTTCAAAGGTCAGTTGTCAATCTCCTCTCCAGTCCAGCTGGTGAATCTGGGAATCTTGAGGCAATGTTACAACTGCCTCATGTACACAGACAACCCTCTCCTCCTCCCAACAAATTCCAACACATGTGAGAGATGCAACCATATAGCCATACTGGAGGCTAAGCTCTCTCAACTCAGTACTGGCAAAACCAGTCAGAAGGAGAAGGAAACCACACTCACTACAATTCCAGTCTCACATAGACCTACCACGACAGCAAACCAAACACAGAAACACACAAAAACATACTCGGAGGCTCTAAATAAAAAACTGCCTAAGCAGCAGAGACCTCCAAAGCAGACACCCAAGCAACCGCTACCCCAAAACAAAACACGTGCAACACATAACTCACAAAGCCAGTGTGCCGAACAGTCACAGCCCTTATGGCTAAACAACACACCTGATACACTTGAAATAGGTGACTCTATTGTCAGGCACACTGACGTCCCGCTCACCAGGCTGAACAAGGAGGAGGTCACGGTGAGCTGCCTGTCGGGCGCTAGGATCCACCACATAACACAAGCACTCAGGTCACTCCAAGGCAAGTACAAATATGACTCAGTCATTGTCCATGCTGGTGTGAATGACCTGAGATGTACCTCCCTGGTGTAGCCCAGGCCGGTATGACCCTGACCTTGAGTAGCATCTTACCCTCACCAAGAATGATGCCACAATATGAAGACAAGATGATCAATTTCAACAATTGGCTTAAGTATTGGTGTCATTCAAAGGGGATCCAATGCCTGTCAGCCTGGGATGACATGCTCGACAAGCCACGATGCTTCGCTAGGGACGGCTTGCACCTGTCACCCCTGGGCTTTCGGATATTGGCAAAGGCTCTTGCTACCCCCATAGTGCCTTTTTTAGGCAAGGCTCAAAAGACAAACCCACCTCCATAGGTATCACAAGGGATAAGAAACTAAGAGTAATGCTACTCAATGCCAGAAGTCTAAACCTCAAGATGCACACACTCAAAACTCTCCTTAGCATGGAGAACATCGATATCTGTGCAGTAACAGAAACCTGGTTCAAGACTCCCAAGAGCACCCCAGCACTACCAGGTTATACCTCATACCATGCTTTTCGGCCCCAAAACTTGGACCGTACCACAAAAGTAGGGGGAGTATCAATATTCGTCAAAGATACCCACACCTCCAGGTTGGTGGCACAGCACGAAGCATCAGAGACTATCCATGTGCAACTAACAGTGGGTAAAACTGCCTTCCAGTTTATAGCCTGCTACAGACCACCCTCCCAAACCCAGGAACCCCACTCGGCCTTCCTGAGAACACTGGAAAATATGAAGGTCTCTCCAAACACCATTATATTGGGTGACTTCAACTACCCAAACATAGACTGGGAGCATTACTCTAGCTCCAACACCCTAGCCCAAAGGTTCCTAGAATTTATAAACTCAAATGATATGGAACAACTTATTACCACTCCCACAAGAGGGGAAAACATACTGGACCTGATCATCACCAAAATGGGGACTCTATGCTCCAGACCAGAAGTGTATCCCTCACTGGTAAGATCAGACCATAAACTAATCTCACTGGATATTCACATCCCGACTCCACCCCCTGCCCTGAAAACCACAGTGAAAAACTTCTCTAAAGCAAATTTCACACTCCTCAAAACCGAGGTGGAATCCTTCAAAGCCCCCAGGCCTGTGGAAAATACGGCCCAGACCGCAGAATCCTTTATAAACGCATTCTATGAACACCTTCAGGAATGCATGGATCATGCAATCCCAAATAAAACCAAGACCCAATCCTCCAAAGGCAGACATCCTGTCTGGTGGACCCCAGCCATAAACAAACTATACAATAGAAGGAGAAAGCTACTACATGATAGAGCAAAATCCCAAAAAGGGAAGGCATCTCTGATCAGTATTAGCAAAAAACTACGGGCACTCATAAAATCGTCTAAGGCCAGCTTTGAGAGAAAAATTGCACAGGACACTAAGGATAATCACAAGGCTTTCTTTAGTTATGTTAGGAACTTGGGTGGGAATTCCCAGATATGCTCAGAATTAGTCCAAAATGGCAAAAAATACACCGAACCCACAGACATTGCCAACATCCTAGCTGACAGGTTCAGCGCAAACTTCTCCCCCACTCCCCACCAAAAGGGCAAATATTTATCCTAGCAGAGTGCTGCCCCCCTGACATCTCAGATGCTCAGGTAAGAGCTGCCCTCTCCAAAGCAAAAAACACAGCATCAATGGGACCAGACGGTGTCCTGGGCTGCGTCCTACATGAACTCCAAGAACAGCTAAACCCAAACATAAAACTACTGTTCAATCTCAGCCTTACTACAGGATATGTACCCAAAGAGTGGCGTACAACAACAGTGGTCCCTCTCCACAAAGGTGGTGCCTCAATGGATCCTGGAAACTATCGCCCCATAAGCCTGACTAGCTTGGTCTGCAAAGCTATGGAAAGGATCATCATGGACCTCATAAATAAAGATATTGGGGACCTACAGACACTGGATCCTACCCAGTTTGGCTTTGTTAAGGACAGATCCTGCCTCTTAAACCTGGTCGATTTCTTTGAAACAGTCACCAAGGCCATTGACGAGGGGAAGGTGGTCCACACAGCCTACCTGGACCTCGCAAAAGCCTTCGATACAATACCCCATTTGGGCATTATAGATAAGCTCATCAGCTTAAATATAAACCCCTATGTCACTAGATGGGTTGCAAACTGGCTCAAGGACAGAACCCACATGGTTAGAATTGCTGGAGCCATGTCAGACTCCAAACCAGTTACAAGTGGCATCCCACAAGGCTCAGCCCTGGGACCTCTCTTGTTCGGTATATATTTCTCGGAGGTACAGGCCAACATGGAAGGACTGTGGCTGACTAAGTTCGCAGATGACTGCAAACTGGGCTCCATAATCGACTCACCAGCCGACACAAGCATCCTCCAAAAGGGCCTCATAGAAACAGACAACTGGTGCCAGAGCCATGGCCTCATGCTAAATGCCAAAAAGTGTATAGTCATCCCCTTTGGCAAAAACAAAGTGCCCACAAATTACCACATAGGTGGTAATCCATTAAGTACAGAAGAAGTAATTAGGGACCTGGGGACCCAAGTTGATAGCAATCTCTCATTTGACAACCACGTGGCCAAAGTGGTTAGAAAAACATTTTATATAGCCCACCTAATCATGAAGGGATTCACATCTAGATCAGTGGAGGTCATCGTGTCTCTTTACTCATCCCTCATCAGGCCCATAATTGAGTACAATGCCCCTTTTGGGATGTACCTTACCAGACACCTGCAGCAACTGGAAAGACCCCAAAAGTACCTCACCAAGAGGATCATAGGGCTCAAACAGATGCCATATGCTGCCCGGTTAAAGAAACTCCAGCTCTACTCAGTGGCATACCACCTGCTCAGAGGCGATCTGTGCCTGACGTATAAAGCCATGTCCAACCCAGAATTAATGGACATGCTGCACTTCAGAAAATCCAAATCCCATCGAGCTACCCGCTCGAGAGACTTGAACCTCAGCACTGAAATAAATAGGGCATGCTGGAGGGACAGATTCATACCCAGAGGCTCCCTTCACTCTGGAATAAAATCCCAGTCCAGGTTAGGCAGAGTCCCTCATTGACTCTCTTCAAGAGGAATCTTGATGAGTGGATGGGAGATCATAGGTTTACCCCGGGTATCACTTCTGTGTCACTGTTAGACAGAGGCACAGTATACTACGAAAAAGGGCATAGCAAAATTAATTTAAAATGGGTGGCAAAATCCAAACACACTCTGGCTAGGCTTATAAATGCCCTAGGACAGATAGCCTAGTATGAACCTATGAACAATACTTGAACTGTAATTGCTGTGTACATAGCAAAAAAAAATGCAGATGTCTGCTTGTTTCATTTTTATTTTTAATTTCTCCAGATCTTTTGGGTTTCTAATACCATGATGGGTGATGGATCCCATTCCTACGTCAAATTATGACTAAAGTTCATGAAATTAGTATTGTTTCAGTCTTTGATGTCAGCCAAAATTGCTCTTCACAACACTCACAATGTGCCCAGTATTGACTCCTCCTGCAATTCGTATGGAGTTACATGGATTGGTAACACATCTAAATATGATTATAGATTTTTTTTTTATAAGACCCACTGCTCCAACTACTATTGGAACTGTCTGGGTATCTTTCTTCCACATTGCTCTCATTTCTGCCTGTAGATCCTGATATTTTATGACTTTGTGTCTCTCTGTACCCAAGACACTGTAGTCACTGGGTGTAATGATTTCAATGATCATTGCTACTTTTGTCTTTTCTTGGGCCACTACATCCATTTTTTTAGCATCTCTCTTTTGAACTGTTGGTAATGGGTGATCCCATGTGATATTTTCTATGATGTTTTGTGCCTCATTTTTCTAGTGTTTTCAGCCACTTCAGTACCATAATGTTTGCACAGTCCCCAGTGAAACAGTCTTGCAAGATTATTATGCCTTTCAGTATACAGCCCTTCTGCCATTAGTATGTCACAACATCAATTTCAAGAGCACATCCCTCCTTCGGAATGGAAATATATAATCCTGGTATACACTGATTTTTATAAATTATTTGGTGAGCATGAAGCATCCTTCTTGTTTACCTATCAAATCTGTCCAACAGATTTTGGGACCAGTCAATCACTCCAAAACTGTAAGTTAGAACAGGAAGAGCAAATTGGTTTATAGCTTGGATTTTGTTCCTAGATGTCAACGCTGTTTTCTGAATTAAAGTCTTCTGAAATATTCCTTACTAAATGTGTATCTGTTCATGTTTTATTGTTGACCCTTCATCAATTCCCAAATATTTATACACTCTCTCTTGCTCAAGTTCTTTTATATCACATTCTTGTCCCAAACTGATGTTTTCCTGGTGCTGCAGTTTTCCTGCTTTAAAGGTTGCTTTTGCACAGTTTCGTCATTAAGGTGATTCAGATGCTATGGGATCATGGCTGAAAATTTTCAGTTTACCAGTCAGTCACATATCTGGTTAACAAATAACTAAAGAAATTAATGAAAAAAAATGTAATACCTTTATTAAATTATCAGTTAACACATAGGCAAGCATACATTAACAGAAAAGAAAAAAAATTGACATTTTTTCATTTACATATAGTATATATCACATATCCTTTCTTTCCTTGTAACTATCATCTGTCCAGCAATATATAAATTGCTGAATTCCTGCTTTCCCTTAAACCTCACTCATCCTACTCTTCGTCTTGAACATTATTCTACATGTATTTTCACAATTTCCATTTTTATATATGTAATTTGCTCCTTCCCTTTTCTAAACATCACTATTCTAATTGTTTTATCACTTTTATAATATTCAGTAACTTCAAATGCAGTTAGTTTAGACTTTGATTTCCATTTTATAGTAATTGTTTTTTTTTTGGTAGCCAACAGAATTAAACTCAGCAAGGTTTTGCTGTGTCTAGGCATTCCAGATCCTGTGTCCCAGCTGAAAAGAATAATTTTCTTAGTTGCACCCGTTTGCTTACCCATTATTCCTGACACAGTACTCTGCAGGGAATTTTTAAAATCTGCCAAATCATTACACTTCTAAAACATATATTCCCAGTTACCGCTTTCTTCCTCATCATACCTCTAGCATTTTCTATCTGCCTGAGGAAAAATTCTTTGAAGTTAGTTTGGGATATAAAAATACCTTTGTAAAGACTTCCAAACTATTTGGACTTTGTTGCATGCTTGGGAGACATGCATCTGTCTTCTCATTGTTGTCTTGTAAACTGTTTTTCAAATATCTCTTCCCAATCTTTTCTAACCTCCTGTGATTGATTCTTATAGTTATCATGCAATATTTTACATGCTTTACTAATTATTCCTTTTTAAAAACAGCTTCTGTTCTATATTCATCTAAAAACTGTACCAGAGCTTGTCTTCCACTTTAGAGTCTCCAACTCTTTCTCTTTGCCTACACTCTGCTGTCAATCCCTAGTAGGAAAGGAAGTTTCAAGCCTGCAATCTTGTCCTCATTCCACTATATTACCTTTCCCTGTCTAGTTATTTGCTCCCAATACCTTTGTTCCTTTTCCAGGTTTCACCAGCAAACTCTAGCCCCTCTTGCACAATTCCTGTACCCCTACTTGCAGTCATCCCTATTGACAAAATCACCTTTCTCCATTCTCATGTTGGCTTAGTTCTTTGCATACTTTCTATTACTTTATGAAGATAATATATATTCTCCTTAAAGGACTTCATCCAAAATCCCACTCTCTCTCTTTCTTTATTTCTCCCCCCCCCCCCCCCATGTTTCATCACCCCTTTCCATTTTGAATTATAAAAACACCAATAGCCTGGTACCGAAAGATCACCACAGTAACTCATACTCAATTTTTGGTTTTCTATTCACAATAAACTCCTTGTCTCCTGTTCGAGCCAAGTCGTTACTGTGGTGAGCTTTCAGTACCAGGCTATTGGTGTTTTTGGATTATTATATTGTTGCCGCATTTTGAATTATAGCTTTCTGCTTCTCTTCAAATCAGGAAATCCTAAACTTCCTTGTTTTAATGAAAAGTTCAATTTATCCCATGTAACTCTGCACCCTTCCCCTCCCAGATAAATTCATTCAACTCTATATTAATTAGTGTCCACAAATTCTCCTCTGGTTGACCTGTACATAAAACTAAAGGGGCTAAAATATTTTCACTCCTTGTATCTTATTCTCCATATCCAAAAACAAGAGCTTCTAGTTTCTCAGTTTTTGTATTATCTTTTGTTTAGTCTCTTCTCACATATCTTCCGCTGCTACAACAGAAAGCTTTTTAATACATACTCCTAAATAGTTCAACTTATCATGTCCAAATAAATATGGGTATTGCTGAACCAGTTCATGTGTGGGTGCATAATTTACAGCTATAGCCTTTGCTTTATCTTCATTAATGTTATATCCCAAAAAGACTTGAAACTGTCTCAAAATGTTCCACAACACTAAAATGTATTTTTCTGGCTCCATCAGGTATAAAATAATATCATCTGCAAATAAAGCCAACTTTTTTGATTACCATACCAGTTATACCCTTGCATTTTTGGATCCCTTATTTTCTTTGCCAGTGGGTCTAACTATAAAGCAAACAACAGAGAAGAAAGAGGATACATCTGCTTGGTTCCTTTGTTCAAACACAACTTATCTTAATTTTTTTCCAGTCCTTCATAAATCCTCCTATTTAACCTTATTATTGTACCTTAATAATAAAACCCAGCTTACTGTACCAAATACTTTTCTGCATCAAGACCCACTAAAACAGAAGTATTTTATTACATTCTACTTCAACTGAATCATCATTGTTCTATTAATGCTGTCAAATGTTTGCATCCCCTCCACAAAATCACATTAATCCATATATATCAGTTTTGGCAACACATTTGTCATTCTTTAAGCTAACATAAACACTTTATAATCATGGTTTTAAATTGAAATGGCTCTATACGAAGTTGGGTCTGATGGGTCTTTACTATCTTTAGGTATTACAACCACCACAGTTTTTTTCCAAGATTTTGGTGCTTCCCCTCCTTTTAAAATACTGTTAAATAAAATCTTCCAAATCTTTATCACTTTGTTCTGTCCTAACTTCTAAACTTCCATAGGAATACCATCTGTTCCTGGAGACTTTCTTAAAGTTTGATTATGCATCGCCATTTTATCTCATCTCCTCCTATCTTAACTATTAGTTGTTGAGTCCATCTACCTCTAAGCTTGGCATAACTAAGTCTTCCACAGATATTTTTATTTGTGTTATTTCATTAATTTCACATTTGTCTGCATTAAACAAATTTTCATAAAATTTCTGAAATAATATCTCTACATTATTTCTGCTTATTTTCCTTGTTATAGGCTCCCTACGTTTAGAAACAATCCTTTCTACTTTCTTTTGCCCAAGTCATTATGATTAACATTTTTGTGTTCTGGAGTTATTATCAAAAAATAATTGTTTAACAGCAATCTTTCTAAACACATGCATATTATCCAGATACTCCCTTATTTTTTTTCAATAGAACTCTGCATGTGTGCCTCTTTTTATTCTGTAAGTGTCCCCTTATTCTGCAGTACTTTAACCTTTGTCAGCCCCTCTAAGTAATTCCTATTATTTCTTAGCTGTATCTTTCTCTTTTATTTCTACCCTGTTTTTAAACTCCATTTCCATTTTATCTCCTCACTAGGTATAACCTCTGAAGATATTTTTATCTACTCCTAAAAAACACTTGAATAGTTTCCACTACCCAGTCCTTAAATTCCAGTCTTGAACAAGTAGATGGGAAAGCACAGGTGTCTTATTTTTATTTCATTACACTGCATTTTTATCTTGTTTTTATCCATGCATGATCTGAAATAATTATTGGATATGTGTTAAAGATTTCAATCAATTGCACATGTTCATGTGAAATATAATTTCTGGCTAGTCTAGCCTAGTTAGTGTACCTTGGGAAATAATATGTTAATTTCTGTCCCAGAGTCTGTTACTGAATTCACATCTTCTACACCAAATATTTTCATACATTTCAGACATCTACCCTCTTTTGCTATATTCTCCCCCTAGGTCCCCCTTATATATCCTCACTGTTGCAAATCAGGTTCCAGTCCCCACATGTAATTATTTCCAGCTGAAAGCTTATTTTTCTCCCCAAATTTTCTTAAGCTTTGTAATAGCAGTTTCTGGTGGAATATAAAATGCATGCCAGTATAATTCTCCTTCTTTGCCAATAAACCCTTACTACAATAAATATACAATTATTGTCTTTTTTCCCTCTTCTATCACTTTTGGAGCCCCTCTAGCAATACATTTAATTACTTCCCTTTTTGTTTGTCCAGCTATTCTGCTGAATATCCATCCTGAAATCCTTTCTTTGTCAAATTCACATGTTCATTTTTTTCAAATGTGTCTCCTTCAGCATTGCTATTTGCACTTTGCATTTCTTAATATAATTCAATACTCTTTCATTTTAGTTTATCTGTAAGGCCATTTACATTCCAGGATAATATTGACAGCATAGCATTATGATAAAAGCTTTTGTTTCCCATGTAGTATGAGTGTCAGTTTTTTTAATATTTATTTCCAACTTTTGTGTAACATGCACTCACCAATGTTTGGCAGGCTGATCTTTTTTACAGTAAGTTTTTCTCGTCTCCACTTGAAAGTATGCCACATTTACAAAACTTTTTGTTGTAATAAAGCTCTCAAACAAAAATCTAAATACATTTTCAAACCACCCTTATCCTCTGTTTACTAACTATATACTTATTAAAAAATGAAGATTAACACTCCAGAAAGGAGCAACTGTCCCAAACTGACAGCTGTACCTACAGGCATTACCTAACCTAAAATTAAGGTTATCTATGCTAAAGTGCATGCTACAGCCTGTGTTCCCACTTACAGGGATTTCAGTATGTTCTTCTCTTATCCCTGTTCCCTCCCATATGTGAAAAAACGTTTGTATGCTTTCAGAAAACATTAACTTTGAGCCCTATGAAATAAAGTGCACTGACTATCTTAAAAATAAATTGTACACCATTCTATTAGATTTTTATGGCTGCTATTTTCTTATTCACTTTCCATGATTTCTAACTTTATTTTTCACTGAACTGCTTTACCATTATACCTTTAAATGTTACATTTCTCTCAGCAAAGAATATTCAGAACTCTCAAGATTAATTGTTTGCACCTTCAGGCATCTCATCTCCATGTAAAACAAGTCAGCAATGAATCTTTATAAATGTCACTCAGAACAGAATGTGCAGCTGCATTAGTAGCAAACATCTTGACTCCCACTAAACATTTGGTAATGGAAAAAAACACTTGCTTATAGCTTAAGCCAAGGGCACTCATCTAGACATTCACCCTTGTAAAAATAAGAGAAGATATCTTAATTCTACATATAATATAATATAATTAGTGTACTTTTGCACCCAACCACAGCAGCCCATGATCATGGTATATCAACATTAAACTTCCTTTTGACAGCCTTTCTTCTGTTGTTATATCGTAAAGCCTATAACAGCAATAATAAATCTCTCCTAGATGTAACTAATTCAAACAAATCTGCCAGAAACTCACTCTATTCTCACTTTGTCAAAACTGTGGAACTCTATCCCATTAGAGTTAAAGCTTTCAGAAAAGAACACATGCTTTAAAAGTCTGCTAAAACACCATCTGCAAGGCACTTTCCTCTGCTCTTGTAGTACACCTAGATAATTTCCAATCTTGGAGAAAATACAAACTGCAATACCTCTGACAAAACAATAGCTACTTTAGTTTAAATTCCAGTATAATGATTATTACACGTTCCCTTCTGTTTACTACTGTAAACATTTAACTGATTATATTTCTTAATTACCTACTTCTACTTAATTCCTCATTCTCCATCATTGTACCATTACTTAATAATTTCAACCTAAATATCAGTCTTTGTCTCCCATTGTTTTTCTTTATATTTCTGTCTGCCACAACCTTATATAAATGCACAGATAATCTCTTATTTTATCCTCTTCCCATAGTCACACATTTTGTGATACAAGGTTAGCATTAATCATCTGTTACACCTAATTATGTATCTAAAAATGTGTATGTAACCAAGACGATAGCATTATATGCAATGTCTACAAATAAAATATACTGTATATTGCCTATGTTGTGAACATTGAAGTTTTCCTCCCTAGGACCTGCACTGAAAAGGGGTACCTATCCTATTTGGACTTTCCCGATCAACAAAGGTAAATATTTCATACAACTTGAAAAAGTGTATGTTTACTTTAATATCTGTAACACGTGCAATAGTCAGTGAAGGGAGGCACCTCCAACACATGTAAAATACCTCTGACTACACAAAAACTGATTTACTATATACAACATGCAGTTTATATCATGAAACGTTTTATAAAAATAAGAAGAAAAATTGTTTTACTTATAGTTACTTTTTCCCCCTTTAGTGTCCTTTTAAACATTAATTACAGAAAGTGGTGTATATGCTTTACAGTCCACCCACAAGTTTAACAAAGTCAACAGAAGGCCAATCTTTCCCAGCCACTTTTCTTACAATTCCATATTTCATAAATGTGATTGTTGCTTTATAGTCTCACATTTATACACTAATTTCAGTTTTGCTGGTCTTCTGCTTCTTTAGCTCTATCTCATAACACCATACTCAGGTTCAAGTCTAAGGTACTCCTGATTCGTCTAGTCAACTCCTGTGTTTTTTTTCTCTCTCACAAGCATTTTCCTTTGGAACATTGGAAAAGGTTTCACTAGCAATGTCTTTCTAGGAGTTTTATTGTCAGAAGAACAAGAAGAAGGGCCCCCATCTCTTTGCTTGCTCACTTTTTGTTGGATAGTCTTTTTTTATTTCTTTCTTAGTCTGTTCTGCTTCAAAAATATCTTTGATCTAAAAGTTAAAGTTTTCTGAAAGCAGGCAAGTTGTTTTCACATCTGAGACAGGACTAGAGATAAAAAGAAAGACAGTGTAATTAGAAGTGCAAGCAATAACATGCATCTTAGCATTCATCATCATCATCAACCTCCCTATTCCTCATTTTCTACATGGGGTCAGAGTGTCGTGTTAATGATCTCCGTCTCTCTTGATTCAATGCAACACTCCTGTCTTCTTCAACACTCATACCTGAGTGTCACAAATCTTCTCTCACTCAATCCATCCACTTCTTTGCTAGACATCCTCATTTCCTGTTACCTTCTTCCTGTCTGTCCCAAATATTCTTCACTAGATTGTCTTCTGCTTTTTGTACATATGCCCGATCCACTATAATATGTTTACTAAAAATGTCTGAAGAAGTTAGGAGAAGTGTTTCCTAATGAAAAGTGCTTTACACTTTGTGACTTGGATTATATGCAGCCAGATTGTTTTTAACTTTTTATTGCTTGGCAGTTACCGGAGTATGCACTGGACTACTGATTGCTGTAAGCTTGTTTTACTCAGCTATTAAACCTTGTTGGACTTTGCAGTGTACGCTTGTCTCGTCTCTTGCCACTATAATATGTTCTCTTCGATCTTTTCTGCAATTGGAGTTCCTTTGGCTTCTGCTCTTATGTCCTCATTTCATTGTCTGTCTCACAGTGTACATCTTACCTACCCTTCACTTGGGCACTTAATTTCCATCACCTCTAGGTTTCTCATCTGCTGTGCCTTTACTGCCCAGGTTTCTATACCTTACAGTAGCACTGGTTGCACCACTGTTTTGTACACCTTACTTTTCAGCTTCTTTGGCATTCTTCTGTCTTGCACTACACCTGACACTCTATGCCAGTTGGATGCAGCACATCTGATTCTAGCTTTGACCACTTCACTCAGACTTCCCTTCTTCTGAACCACCCCTCCCAGATACTTGAAGCTATTAACCTATTCCACTGTCTTTCTTTCTTTCTTTCTCAGTTCTCAGCTTCTTCTGGTTTCTGCAATTTGCTGCCATTAGCACTGTCTTATCTGCACTTAGTTTCATCCCATATTTCCTCAGTTTTGCATTCTATTCCTCTATCCTACGCTGAAGTTCTTGCTTAGAGTCTGCCTGTAATGCCACATCATCTGCATACAGCAACTTTTTTGATCTGGCCCCTCTTACCTGTTTGCTAATGTAGTCCATCACCAGTATGAACAGCAGTGGGCCAGAGCTGAACCCTAATGCACACCCACTGCCATTGGGAACTCATCCATGAGACTGAACACTGTTCATATTCAAGTCCTTGGGTTCTTATACATGGCCTGCACTAATTCTACCAATGACTGTGGGACTTTGAACCACCACAATAGTGCCCAAATCAGCTTTCTTGAGACCCTGTCATATGCTTTTTTCAAGTCTAGGAATGCCAGGTTAGACGCTTTCCACATCTTTATCTCAACTGTCTGTCTCACTACAAACATCGGGTCAGCTGTGCTGCATACTGATCTGAATCTGAACTGCTCAGCTCCCATCTTACTTTCTACTACTCTGCATATCCATTTATCAATCACTTTCTCCAGAACTTTCATGCAATACAGCAGAAGTTTGATACCTCTGTACTGCCCACAGTTGTGGATGTCCCCTTTGTGCTTGTGCACTGGTATGAGTATGCTTATTATCCAGTCATCTGGAATACACCTTTCTCTCCACATTACTATGAGTACCCTCAGGAGCCATTTCTCCCCTATCTCACTCAGCATCTTTATCATATCTGCTGTGACCTCATCTGAGTGGGCTGCTTTCCCTGACTTCATTTTCCTAAGTGCTATTCTTACTTCTTCTAGGGTGAACTTCTCTTCTCTTATTGTAGGCTGTGTCTAGGACAGTACAGCTTCTGTGGGGTTTTCTTCATTCAGAAGCTGCTGAAAGTACTCCTTCCATCTGCCTTTGATATCCTGTGGACTGGTGATCAGGTTGTTGCAGGCATCCCTTATAAAGGGTGTCTGGCTACCTTCTTTATCTTTCTGTCTTTGCCTTGCAACCTGATATAGTTTCTTTGTGCCACCCACTGAATCACTTTCCAGAAGCAGGTAAAGTGCCTCCAATACCCTGTTCTTTGTTACTGAAACTCCTTTCTTAGCTTACTTGTTAGCTAACCAATATTCCTTCATACCCTGGTCTGTCTTTTCTATCTCTCACTTTTTCCTGCACTCCTTCTTTCTTTTGATGACTTCCTGGATTTCTGTATTCCACCATCCATTTTCCTTATGTACCTTATTTCCATAATTGGCTTGGCCATATATCTGTTCTGTAGTCTGCATGTATGCTGTTTGAGATGCAGCCATTCTTCTTCAACTCTATCTATTTCCTCCTCTTTTTGGGGTGCTAGAGCCATGTGCAATTCCTTGAACTGTTGTACAGTTTCTTCAGTCAACTTCCAAGTCTTCAACCTGGTCTCTGTTGACCTTAGAGCCTTCTCTGATCACTGCTTGCAGTTGATTGTGGCAACCAGTGGTTTATGCTGTGGGATGACTCTTTCACTGGGGATAACTTTGCAATCACTGATTCTACCCCAGTGCCCATTTCTTACTAGGGGGAAGTCTACTGTCTTAGCAATGATAACCTTAATTTCAGGTTAATTAAAGTCTATATTAGCTGTCTTCTCAGGACAAATGTTCCTGTTAGGAGGGCTAAACTTTCTTAGTTGAAAGATGTACATAGTTATCTGTGTTTATATTAAGCTAATAGGTTATGTGTTGTTTTGGGGTATGTTTGCTTATTTTCTTGTTTTAGGATTTTTATTAAAACAAAAACAAATCATATAAAATGTGACATGGGTTCCAGTGCTGCTGATGATAAAAAATATTTAAAGGATTAACCTGACAAACATTAGTGGGTACATGTGTCACAAGAGCTGGAAATAGACACTTAAAAAAGCTGCCAAATATAATAGGTAGGAATAATGATGTCTTACCATAATGGCAACACTCCATAATCTTGGAAATGTGAATGGCCTCACAGGTATAGACAAGAAAGAAAGAACACTTAGTTATATTAAGAAATGCAGAGTGCAAATAGTAATGTTATAGAAGCAATGTTTGGAAAGTACCTAGTCTGTGAATTTGATAAAGAAATTGTTTCAGGATGGATATTTAGCAGAATATCTTTGACAAAGGAAAAGAGGAGTGCTTATATTAATTGCAAGAACAGCTTCAACAGTGATATAACAGGGAAAAAGATAATGGCAGATTTGTGGTAGTAAGGGGTTACTAGCAAGGGATGAGAATTACACTGGGATGTATTTATATTCCACTAGAAATGGTAATTATGAAGCTTAAAAAATTGGGAATAAATATTCAGCTTTCAGCAGGAAATATTACTTATAGGTGGGGAGTGGAATTTTATTTGCAACAATGAGGATGTATATTGGGGGCCTTGAAGGGAAAATATAATAAATAAGGGTAGATTTCTGAAGAAATTTATGAAAATATTTGGCATAAAAGATGTGAATTCAGTAGTAGGAACTCAGAGAGAATTTACATATTATTCTCCAAGGTTCAATAACTGGGCAAGACTAGACAGAAATTATATTTCACAGGAACATGTGCATTTAATTGAGAACTTTGACACACATTCAGTAATCATTTTAGATCATGCACAAATAATTATTAAGATAATAATGCAAGGTAATGATGTAAAGGTGAGACACTGGTGCTTCCCCACAAACTTGTTAAAAAGAGAGGAATTTAAGGAATGAGTAGTGGAAAGTATTTGGGGGTTATTAGGGAAGATAGAAAGTAGTCCAGAGGTTATAGCTAGTGGGTGGGAAAAAATGAAAGTGAAGTTTAAAAACAGGATATAAAAAGATCTGATTAAGAAGTAACAATAATTATTTAGAGGGGCTGACAATGGTTAAAATATTACAGAATAAGGGGAATCTTACAGAACAAGAAGGGTTGCAACTGCAGAGTGCTAAAGAGAAAATAAGGGAGTACCAGGATAATATGCATGTGCTTAGAAAGATTGCTGTTTTTTATTTTGTTTTTTTGATAACTCCAGAACGTAAAAACTTTTATCACAACAACTTAGGCAACAAAAAGTAGAAAGGGTTGTTGTCAAACTTAGGGAGCCTATATTTATTTATTTATTGACATATGATTACTGGGAAAGTCCGACTGAGTAGAAACCCATTTTCAGCATAGGAGAGAAAAGCTACAAATTATTACAAAAAATGTTAGGAACAATAATTTTACAGTCTTCAAATATAAAACAAAAACATCTGCAGTAAAACATTGGTTAAGAGTCGATACAAGTTATATGATAATCATTTAATATTTATAGACATTTTAGACAGTTTGTAGGGAAATTAAAGGTAAGTTAGTCTAATACAATACAAACAGGAAATGCAGTATGAAGTGAGAGAATAACAAGCTTATGAAATGTTTAAAGAAAAAGCCAGGAAAGAGAATTTGACAGAAGTAAGGAAGTAAGTGAAGAAGTGAGAGTAATGAGGTATAAGAAATGAAAATGGATCTATATTAAATCACCAAATGCTTAAAAAAGCAAACGGTGATTGATTGACCCTATGTAAGTGAAAGCTTACAATGTCGAAGTGTCAGAACAGCAATTTTTTTCCAAGGGAAAAAAATCGCTGTTCCAACAAAAAAAAAAAAATAAAAATCAATTTCAAACATTACATTAAGTGGGGGGCTGCGCCCCCCACACACCCCCCTACTTAAATATACCAACTCTGAGACTGTACTACAGTGCTGAAAATGGCAAAGTACCAAAGCGGACAAGCAAATTCTTTCCCAGGGAAAGAATTTGCTTAACAGCCGCTTCAATATTTTGCATTTTCAGCATTTTAAGTTCGACCAGGATGCATTTGAAAGAATGCATCTTCAGTCTTCTAATATAGACCCAATGAAACAATATTCATTCACATTTAGAGCTATAGTTTGTCCTAGTTTTGAGCAAGAACAGAGCCAGATTTTAGCTAGGAAGTCTTTCAGAATGGTTTTGAATGCTAGGAGGGAGGGTATTCACCTGATGGATACAGGTAAGAAGTTCCGGACCTTAGTAACTTTATACAAGTACAGACAATGCCCAGCAGATTTGATAGGTTTACAGACAGACAAGAGTTTTTGGTCAATGGATTGCCATGACCGACTGGGAACATATTTATGTAGACTGTTTTTTAGTGCTGGACAGGCAGATGGATGCTGGATAATTTTATAGGTGGCAACATAGTACAACAATCTGGGCAAAGCCTAAAATAATGGGGGGACAAAGCCCCAAAAATAGGGACACATTTTAAATATTGCTGTTATAAACTTAGAAAGTTGTTAGAATAAAAGGTCTTGTGTTACCATGCATTTTCTGAAGGATATTAAGCCTAAAGTTCAAATTACTGTCATTAATTAGTGAATTCATTCCTCAGTGATTTGCCACAGAAATCCAGAAAGCCACCAATTTTATCCAGAACAGACCAAAAATATGTGGAAAAAATCTGAACATCTGAAAAGTAAGGGGTGGCAAGAAGCTGTGTATATATTAGTTGATGAGGCAGTTCTAACCAAGTTAGGCTTTTTAGTGCTATACAGTGGTGGATTTTGAAAAGGGCATTTGCTGTAAATTTAGCAACTTTGTTATAGCATTGTTCAAGTTTTAATTTTTGCGAAACCTGGAGGTTAGTAAGGATGGGAGTGCCTTAAAGAAGTGTGGGGAGGAGATAAGTAGAGGCAAGTATAGTTGTGTTGGTTAGAGAGTTTTTGGCTTTGTAAAGCATCCCTAGTTTTTGATGAATTTTTCTTATGCAGGTTTGTATATGCAGGTCAAATGTAAACTTATCATCCACTATCACCTGTAATAATTTGCTATGCGAAGTGACTTCAATGGTTGTATTATCAAGAGAGAGGACTTTAAATTTTGTTTTTTCATGAGAGACGAATTTGTGGGGAAAAAGTAGTAGTTTGGTCTTTTTTTGGTTGAGCATGAGTTGTGAGTTATGAAGCCATGTTTCAGTGGGTGTTAAAGCTTTTCGGGTAATTTTTTGAAGGTGTGCCATGTTGTCAGATGTACAAATGAGAGTGGAATCATCTGTGTATTGTATTTGAGTGGCTCATTATGTGGATGTATAGAGGGTGTTGGTGAAAATGTTAAAGAGGAGGGAACAAGAATAGACCCTTGTGGTACACCGGTGATAACTGGGAGATAAGGAGAGAGTGTGGAGTGCCATCTTACTGACTGATACCTATTGCACAGTAGCTGTTGAACCACAGAAGGTTGGGCTGAAAGATACTTGAGCATCTGAAGTAGAAAGTTTGCTGTGACAAACTGTATCAAAGGCTTTAGACAAGTCCAGAAATAAGGATGAGACTAGTTTGTCATTATCTGTAGCTTTATTGACAGTATCTATGTAAGTTATAAGGGCAGGGCAGTGCTAGTACTATGGGAAGAACAGAAGCCACATTGAGTAAGAAATAGTAGTTCTTCCTGCAGGAGATAGTCTAGCAATTATTTTGAATATGTTTTTTGAGTATTTTGGCAAGGGGAGATAAGATTGCTATTGATCTAAAGTTATTAATGTCTGTTGAATTTCTTCCTTTGTGCAGAGGGATAATCTGTGACTTTTATTCCATCGAGAGGGAATGTGGGATTCCTGGACTGACCCATTTATAAGGATTGAGACAGGATGCTATTGGCAGCTATTTTTATGTACTCACTTGGAAGGTCATCGGTCAAAGAAGGGCATGGTTTAAGTTTTCTTAAGAGTAGTTTTATGTAGGATGTGGGCACAGGTTTGAAGGTGAAGGTGGATGTGGTGATATATGGCTGTTGGGCAAGGTTAGAATTAGATGCTGAAGAATCCTTGGTTAGATGCTATACTATCTATAAAATAAGAGTTGAAATGTATTGTAGTTTTGAGTGTTGCATTATCAGGAGAGTAGTTTGGGTTAAATTTTTGGCTGAGATGTAAAATTTCTTTAATGGATGTACAAAATTGTTTAGAGTTATGTTTAGTATTATTCTGAAAGTTATTATAGTATAGGTTTTTTTTGTCTTCATTTATTTGCTTTTTTAGTACAGTTGTGAAGCATTTTAAAGTTTTCAAGATATTGAGTTGTTTTATTTTTTGCCATTCTTTCCTTGCTTTTTCTTTATCCTGCATTAGCATTTTATTCTTTTTGGATAGCCAAATTGCATTTTTTGTTTTTAGTCTCTTCTGTCTAGGAGGTGCAAGACTATTTAGGATACTTAGAAAAGTTGTATTGAATTAATTTACAGCATCATCTAAAGGGATGATTTTTAGGAAGTTCCAGTTAATGGACGATAGTGTAGGAATGAACATTTCTGGGTTAAACTTGGAAAGGTTGTGTGTTGTTTTATAAATATGCTGTTTGACTGGATATGTGAGATATCCGGTCATATAGATAGGAAGATGATCACTGATAGAGTCTAACATTGTACCTGTGGTGGTGTATTTATTAGGGTCTGATAACAGGATCCAGTCTAATAGGGAATTTGATGTCTTGCTATAATGTGTGGGGCTATTAATTAGTTGTATGAAACCATACAAGTTTGTGCTAGATGCAGCGGAGTTAGAGTTTATGTCCAGCCAATTGGCATTCACATTACCTAGTATATTTTTTTGTGGAAGTGTTATGGATATCCAGTGTGGGATATCTTTCGGTATAGCTGTATTGTTGCCAGGAGGAATGTAAAGGACAGTAATACATATTTGTTTATAATTGTTTATTTGAGGAAAGCCATAAGAAGCTCTGCTGAACTGAATTTTGGTATCGGATTGCTGTACAGGGAAATGTGGTAGGTGTTGCGAAATATTAAAGCAATTACGCCACCTTTCCTCATTATATGGTCATTATGGATGCTATTATAATCAGGAGGTATAACTTCAGAGTCATTTATGCTGGGTTTAAGTCAAGTTTCAGTTACAGCAAGAACATTTATGTTGGTTAATCCAAACATGCAGTTCAGCAGTTTTATTTCTTATGCTTCTAGCATTTATTGCAGCAAAATTAGATCATCAGAGTTGGGGGTTGGCTGTTGGGTTAGAGAAGAGTGTGAGAAAGAAGTATCTTTGTGATAGGTGGGGCCAGGATTAGGAAGTATATTTCCTCCTAGAAATATTTTAGTATACTGTGGAATTATGCATACTTGTTTTTGGAGAGGATTCTTGCACTTAATTTTGCTTTGGTTTGAGTTAGAGTGGAGTTAATCAGTCTCTATTTGAAATAAAGGTGAGGGGTAATATTAAATAGGTTTGGTGCAATGTGGTGGTTGGGACAGAGTTGGAGAAATGTTCAGAAATATTATTGAGTCATAGTAGTATGAAAGATGGCAAATTCAGAGGAGAATAATAGAGGATAAGCTGAAAAGTAGCATAATTAAGTACATGAATCTGTATTTTGTTGATGTCAGTTTTGGGAAGGTAGCAATGAAGAAGGAAAGAAGAAGTTGCAAGGGAGTAGGAGATTCAGTGATGGTGGATTCTGAAAGCTGGTAGAGGATAGGTAAGAAGAGAAGTATGTTCTATAGAAGAAGAGAGTTAGGTTGTCTTGGTATGTTCTCTGGAATGTAAGGAATAGAGGAGTATAAAGGGCTTATGTATAATAATGTAGTAAAAAGTAAGGAGAAATTAGGGTTTATTTGAAAAAAGTAAAACATACAATGTGAGATAGGTAAGTACTGTTAGAGAAGGTTGGGATTATGAATGGATATAGTGCTAAGCAGTATGGGAGGCAGAAAGTTGGGAATGGGGCTAAAAATTAAAAGGAGATAGGGTAGTACGAAACAAAAAAACAGAAATGTATGAATAGAAGTAGTAAGGTGATTTGGGGAGGATTTTTGAATCACAAGTGAAATGTGTATGTAACAAGTATAATGGTAGAGTGAGAAGGTGGTTGGGAATTAGGGTAGGGGGCTTCCTACACCCAGGTCAAATTATAATTGAGAGCAATCAGTTTACAACCAGTACAAATCAATTAACAAAGAGAGATTAAATAAAACAGGTTTTCTGTAATTTCCCAAGGCTAAATAAATGGCATATGCAGTATAGTCTACTGGTCAAGAAAAAGGGGGCAGTGGCCAACTTAGTAACAGGTCCTTAGAGTGCATGGGTTATTTCACAGAGGCTTTCAGTATAATATAAAAAGATGTCATATAACAAGAAAAACAACCAATGATCCTGCAGAGATATTGGAGATATTTTGGAAATGATATGAAAATATGTACAAAGCAGAGAAGTGGGGAAATCAAGGCAAAGCACAAATGGAAATATTTATGGAAGACTTAAATATGGCAAAGTTAGAGGTAGATCAGGCTCAACAATTAACAGTTAAGATAGGAAGAGATGAGATAAAAATGTTGCTATATAACCAATCTGCAACGATTCTTCAGGAATAGATGGTATTCTGGTGGAAGTTTAGAAGCTAGGAGGGAAGAAAGTGATAAAAATCCATAAGGTTTTGTTTAACAGTATTTAAAAAAAAGGAAGTGAGACACCAACATCCTGGAAAGAAGCTATTGTAGCTGTAATACCTAAAGACACTAAAGACTGATCAGATCCAACTTTGTATAGTCCCATTTCAATTTTATTCCATGATTTTAAAGTGTTTATATCTATAATAGCTAAAAAAATGGCAAAGGCGATGTCAGAATTGATATATATTGTTCAATGTGGTTTTGTGGAAGGGAGGCAAACATTTGACAATATTGCAAAGCAGTGATGATCTGGTGGAAGCAGAATGTAAAAAAATACTGCTGTTGGTTCATGAGGCACAGAAAGCATTTAACAGAGTAAGCTGGGATTTTATGAGTAGGGCAATGGAAGCATTTGCATTTTTTATACAGTAATATTAATTAGAAGGATATACAAGGAATCAGAGGTAAAAATCAAAGTTTGAGGGCTCCTGTGTGATAAGCTGTGTCTGAACAGAGGAACCAGGTAGAGGTGTTCTCTTTCCCAGTTGTTACTTTTGTTATATTTAGAATCATTTACATAGAAAATAAGGGTCTCTGAAATTCAAGGATATAATTGGTATTGAGTTCAAGAAAAGTTGGCTTTATTTGCAGATGATACTAATGTGTACTTGATGGAACCAGTAAAGCGCATCATAGTGTTGTGGAACATTCTGAGACAGTACCGAGTTTTTTCAGGATCCAAAATTAATGAAGGTAAAACAAAGGCTACAGCTATAAACTATGTACCCATACATAAATTGGTTCAGCAATACCCATATTTATAGGGACATGATAAAAAGAAGTATTTAGGGTATGGATTAAAAATGCTTATAGGTTCATAGGAAGTTACTAGAATAGTGGCCCTAGAGCCTTTACAAGCCTAGCCATGTTAATCCCAAGTATCCCTATTTGTTCTTTTTTAGTAAGTTCACAGAATGAATTTATGAACAGAGTGGGTCTGGGATCAACAGCAGCTGCCCCTGTCCATGAGTGGATTCTGTTATGGTAGCTAAAGATATGTGGGAAGAGACTAAACAAAATATAATACAAAAACTAAGAAAATGTAAACTCCATGGTTATGGACATGGATAGCAAGATACAAACAGTAGCAACCATTTTAATCCCTTTACTTTTATACACAGGCCAGGTGTATTTCTGTCAACCAGAGGAGATGTTGTGGATAGTATTTAGTAAAGAGTTAAATGATTTTATCTGGAAGGGGGTGATTGCAAGAGTCAGGCAAGATAATTTGGTCCTCCCAATACAACAAGGCAGTTTAGAATTGCCTAACTTGAATGGATATTTCAGAGCTACACAGTTTTTGTTTTTTCTTTTGGCTTTTCCCGGTTAGGGGTCACCACAGTGGAACTCCGGTCCGCTAATGATTGACAGTAGAGTTTTATGTGCTGGCTTGCCGGGCCTAACGCACAACCTTCAACGAAGGAACGCCCAGTCACGGATTCACTTCAATTCACTGAACTTTCAATTCACTGACTTTCATTTCACTGACACCACTTCACTGAAATTCATTTCACTGAAACTTCATTTCACTGAAAGTTCATTTCACTGACAAGTATTATTACAAAGTAAATGGAATATTCCCCCTTCCCCACTGTAGTGCGACCCTGGAGTTAGAATATATAGTTGGGGGGGTGTGGGGGGCAGAGCCCCCCACATCGGGGGGTGCAGCCCCCCACTTACTTTTCTTTTACTAAGCAATATTATATCAAAACGTAAGAATATCATATGAAATGAAGTCGGGGGCTGCGGCCCCCCCACAATATATTCTAACTCCAGGGTCGCACTACAGTGGGGAAGGGGGAATATTCCATTTTATTGCTAATAATAGTCAGTGAAATGAACTTTCAGTGAAATGAAGTTTCAGTGAAATGAATTTCAGTGAAATGGTGTCAGTGAAATGAAAGTCAGTGAATTGAAAGTTCAGTGAACTGAAGTGAACCCCCAGTCACGCATGTCGCCACACAGAAGACACTCTAACTGAGAATCGAACAGGCAACGTCTAACTGTGAGGCGACAATGCTACCGCAGCACCACCACCGCAGTACCAGAGCTACACAGTTAAGGTTCTTATATTAGTGTATAGTTGAGTCTAGAATAGAAGCTGCTGTTAAAAATGGATAATTAGCAGGATATAGAAAATAATACATGATGATAATTATCATGTATTATTTTCTATATCCTGCTAATTATCCATTTTAACAGCAGCTTCTGTTCGAGACTCAACTATAAACTAAACCAGAGCTGATTTTTCAGTTAATCCTCCCATATCACTTTCTGTTTGCCTACACTGTATCAGTCCCTGGTAAGAAAGGCAGTCTCTGACACACAGTCCAAACTTCTGCTTGGCCTCATCTAACTCTGACTTTTTCTCTCCTTACTTATTTCCGCTCAAAGCTTGCTTCCTGTGCTAATGTTCTCCAATAATGTTAAGCTCCCGCTTGCCTATTTTCTGTATTTCTACTTGAAGTCATCTCTATTAGTAAAATCTAATTTCTCCATTTCTGGGTTGGTTTAGTTCTCAAAATGCTTTCTGATACTTTGTAAACACAATATTCTATATGGTTGTTGTTGCTTTCCTTAATGGTCTGCCTCCAATTTCAAGAATTTCCCCTCCATTTCATTTTCATTTATTTCTTGTTTTAGTTGTAGTTTTCTGCTTGTATTATGTGTATGAGCCTTAACTGTGTAACATTAAGGTATCCCTTTAAATCTTGAAATCCTAAGCCATGTTGTTCTGCAACACACTTAACTCTTGCCCTCTTTCCCTCTCAAATAAATTCTTTCAGTTTTTTTATTATCAACCGGTTGATTAAAAATATGCCTGACCTGTATACAATATTAAAGTGACTAGAAACACTTTCACTAATTTTAAGTTACTATCCATATCGATAGTTAAGGCCTTCCAACCTCTCTTTGTTAGTTTTTTTTTTGCTTTGTCTCTTCTGTCTGACAGATCCTTACCTGCCATAATAGAATTCTTTTTTAATTCAAACTCCAAAATACTTCATCTTATCATGTCCTCATAAATTTGGGTATTACTAAACCAGTTCATGTGTGGAAACATAGTTTACCACTATATATTTTGTTTTATCTTATTTTATATCCTAAAAAACTTGAATCTGTCTGAAAATGTTTCCCAGCCCAGAAACATCCTTTCTGAATGTATCAAATACATAATAATATCATATGACAATAAGGTTAATTTTTTTCTTGAATACCATACCAGTTATAACCTTGATTCTGTGAGAATGAGTCTGTTATATTCCTTGCCTGTGGCTTTAAGTGTGAGGCAAATAACAAAGAAGAAAGATGACATCTCTTTCTAGTTCCTGTGTTCAAATACAGCTTGCCAGAGAGGAACCTTCCCAGCTTAAATTATGCCTCTGACCTTTCCTATATCATCCTAATTAACTTCATTATTCTATCAGGAAACTCAAATGCTGCAATTGCCCTGTCTGCTAATAAAATACCAGATAACTCTATCAAATGCCTTCTCTGCATCAAGACCCACCAACAATTGTAGGATCTTCTTGCACTCTGCTTCCCTCTGGGTCATAATTTTTCTGTTAATGTTGTCAAATGTTTGCTTCCCCTACACAAAACCATATTGATCCTTATCTGTCAGTTTTGGCAATACATTAGCCATTCTCATAGCCAGTGTATTTATAAACATGTTATAATTGGTAAAAATTGAAATTGGTGGATTATAAAGCTGGGTTTAATTAGTCTTTGCCATCGTTGGATAGTACAGCCACTACTCTTTTTTTTCCTAAATGCTGGTAGTGTCCCTCCTTTGAAAGTACTGTTAAAACCTTCCAGATCTTTTATCACTCTCTTCCCTCCTAACTTTTGAACTTTTCACAGGGATACTGGCTGTTCCTAGAGACTTTCCCGATGAATGATTATGCAGTATCATTTTTATCTTATCCCCCTCCCATCTTATTAATTCATTTTTGAGCCTCATTTTCGTGTAACCTTGGAATATTTAAGTCTTCCCTAAATATTTTCATTTGTATCTTTACTTGGTTTCCCATTCCTCTATTCTATACAGATTTTCATAGAATCTCTGAAATATCTTTAATACCTGTATAGTGTCTCTGGTTATTTTTCAAGTCATAGGCTAGACAGCTCAGACTTGGCAACACTTATTTCTGTTTTCTGTTCCATAAGCAATTGTGCTAATAGTTTTAGTGACTGGTATTATCATCAAAAACTTAACAGCAGACTTCCTAAACGTATGCATTATCCAAATACTCCCTTATTTTCCCTTTAGCAATCAACAATTGTTCCTTTTCTTGTTCCTCAATATTCAACTTCATCTGCAATACTTTAACTTTTGATAACCCCTCTAAATATGTTTTATCATCTCTTCTAAATAAGATTTATCATTTCTGTTTCTGTCATTTCTACCATATTTTACAGTTCCATTTTTATTTTAGCCACTCCTCAGCTACCTCACTGAAGACATCTGTAGCTTCTCTAACAACTTGTGAATCATGTCTACTACCCATTCCTCAAATAACTCTCCTTTTAACATGTAAATATGAAAGTGCTGGTATCTCATTTACCTGATTATCCTGCAGCTTTACCTTAGTATTTATTGGTGTATGATACCTGAAATAGTTATTGGATGTGTTTCAAAACTTTAAATTAAATACACATGCTCCTGTGAAATAGAGTTTCTGTCCAGTTTAACATAATATGTAAATTCTGTCTGGGTTTCTGCTAGTAATTCCACATCTTCCATTTCAAATATTCTCATATATGTCTCCAAAAGCTATACTCTTTTGTTATATTTCCCTTCTGGATTACCCCAATACATCTTCATTATTGCATCGGGTTCCACCCTACATCCATGACTAAAATTCCTGCTGGAACATAATTACCTCTCCCATAATTCATTTAAGCTCCTTAATAGTAGTTTTAGGTGAAATATACATACATGGCAATGTCACCTTCCTTTCCTGCCAGTAATCACTTATTACCACATATCTACCACTGTTGTCTTTTTTCTCCTCCTCTGTCACTATTGTTGCCCCTCTCTCAATCAGTATGTCCCTGATACTCTGCCAAGTAACCATTCTCATTTCCCATCTTTGTCAAATTAACATGTTCATTTCTATCAGTGTGTGTTTCCTATAGCATTGCCCAACCTCTTCATATAATTCAGTATTATTCGATTTTG
The DNA here is from genome assembly GCF_019279795.1 of Protopterus annectens. Lineage (NCBI taxonomy): Eukaryota > Metazoa > Chordata > Ceratodontiformes > Protopteridae > Protopterus > Protopterus annectens. The sequence continues at coordinate 1,369,114,680 of NC_056745.1, forward strand.
TACACACCTGCAATGCCATTCACATTCTGTGATCTGATTGATAAGGCAGTCAATCGGATAAGATGCTATTACTTTCATGAATTCTGCACAACAGCTTTTTAAATATATGTTTCCAACTTGCAACTTACATATACACATTAATGTTTGGCAGGCTGATCTTATTTGCAATTGTATCTTCTTGTATCTGTTTGGGCCCATGTCAAATTTTCTCAATAAAAATGCTAAAAAAAGAAAATTTACACAGTTCTTTTTCAAACCCCCAACCCCTTTTAACTCACAGCAAACATATACACAATTATTTCCAAAAAGGAAAGTTACCCCTCCATACATAGGCAGGTGCCCCAAACAAACAGCTACACCCACAGACTTTACTTATTCTAATGTTAGGTTTAATCATTATAAAATATCCTGCATCCACACCATCCATTCTTATCCCATCTCAACATCCCTCCCAGATGTGAAAAATGACTTGCAAATGCTTAATTAACTGATTTTAGCGTAAGTAAAAGGACCATGGTTGCCAATAAATAGATTTTACATTACTGTGATTTGTACTGAAATGGTTGATACTAATAGGAATGTATCTGCATGTATTCCCTTCAATGTATCAGACTCCATTTATTTTCACTGAACTGCTTGTCACTTCTACATTAAATACTATTGACAATGTTTCCCCATACAAATGCCTCACAATTCATGGTTCAGTCATCTCCTTATTAATTGCCTGGGCTTGCAGACTATGCTAATAGATAAAAAAAGACCAACTAATGGTTTTACAATTCTACACCAAAGCTGATATGAAATTCTGGAAAACTATTATTTTACATGATTTTAATGGTCACTTCCATCTTTATGCCTAACATCAAGGGAACCACCATAATTTAATACACACATGTTGTCAGTTCAATTCAACCCCTTCCCCTTAGTTCCCCAGCATCACAACATTTATACTGCTTATATCCAGCCTTTATCTTGTTTCAGCATAAACCCCTAATACATTACAATCATTTAAAAAAATGATTGACTACTTTAAAATCGTTGGCATCAATAGCAGTCTCTATTATGACTCCCCCTCCCACATAATAAGTGTATTCGTATTCTGTACAGAACTACTTTACAATGTAACATGCATTTGACTTCAAGACATTTATCATACACAACTAAGAAGCTAAGAACTTCTTATATAGTTACATCTTCATTTCCTTCATTATCCTTCTAAACATTAATGACAAAGTATAAATTATACTTTAGAATCCTTCCATCAGCGTAACACAGTTCAGTACCAGCCTTTTTTTCCCTTCCTTTACCACTTCCTGTAGAAGCAAAGTTCACAGGCCCAAACTGCGTATTACAAAAATGATGCCATAGTTCATATGTTTATTACCTCTTTTCACATTCTTATTGACTCTCTTCTTCATCATTGCAACCACCCAAAACCATTCCCTGGTTCAAGTCCAAGGTACTCCAATTTTTCTAATTAACTCCTGTGCTTTTCCCTGCCATTTAATCATTTATCTTTGGAACACCAAAAAAGGTTTTACTGGCAAGTTCTGTCTATGGGCTGTGTCATGGTCAGAAGAATGAGAAGCAGAATCCCTTTCCGCTTGCTCTCTCACTTTTTGTTGGGTATTTTTTTTATTTCACCCTTTACCTATTCTGCATCCAAAAATGCCTTTCCTTTTTCAGAAAAAAATATTCTGAGGACAGCTGGATGTAGCGACTTGAAACTCTCAACTGTCACTTGACATCCTCTGATTGCAAGGATACACTCACTCCTCTTTTGTTTGGTGTACAGTGGATAATCATTTTCCACAAGCACCCTAGTGAACCCAATTGATAATACTGTACCCTTCCATCACAATTTTGTCAGGAGCAGCTCTCTTTTTCAGAAATTACTGAATCTTATTGCTATAGGCCCTGACTTCTTTTTCATGGCCAAATTTGAAGCATATGCACACTTTCAATTAATAAACCCTGCTGTGGGTTACCAGTCCAGTTACTTACTCATAGTTCCATAAAATTAATACAGTTTGGTCTTCCTGTTTTTCTGATATTTAGGCTCTGATGTAATTTTCATTTGTTCTTCAACAAATAGGATCGGAGCCTCTCCTCTGATCTGACTTGGCCACTTTCTCTTGATTCTAGGATCCGACTATCGAGATCCTCCCTTACCCACAATGCCCCTGACTACTGTGTTAACTCAGATTTTATTTGCCGCTCTATGATTTGATCATGATTGCATTCTGTCAAGCTGTAGTTGGTTGATTTGTAGTTAAACTGTCTTTAGTGATTTCTTACCTAGATCTCTTTTTGTCATATATATCTGTTACCCTTCCTTTTTTTCTTACCTTTTACCTATTTTTCTCTCTACCATTTGTTCTTTCGGTAGTCTTGTTACCATTGTTAGTATATTCTTTTTGTAAAAAGTATACCCTTGCAAGTACGGCAAGTGCAAAGGCCCCATAAACCTCCAACTCAATTCAAAAAAGAGAGGGCCAGCACAAAGTATGGAAAAAAAATGTCAATTTATTGGTTCATAGGCTCAAAGGCACAAAAGTAAAAAGCAAAGAGCACCAACACATAAGGGGTATGGGTTAATAAAAAGCCCCAAGGCTTTTTACTTTTGTGCCTTTGAACCTATGAACCAATAAATTGACATTTTTTTTTCATACTTTGTGCTGGCCCTCTCTTTTTTTAATTATATTCTTTTTGTACCTTTAGCTAAGGTATTGTTCTTATTACCATTGTTGGTATTATAGGTTCATAGATTCATAGGTTTATACTAGGCTATCTGCCCTAGGGCACTTATAAGCCTAGCCAGAGTGTGTTTGGCTTTCGCCACCCATTTTAAATTAATTTTGCTATGCCCTTTTTCGAGGTTAGTATACTGTGCCTCTGTCTAACAGTGACACAGAAGTGATACCCGAGATAAACCTACGATCTCCCATCCACTCATCAAGATTCCTCTTGAAGAGAGTCAATGAGGGACTCTGCCTAACCTGGACTGGGATTTTATTCCCGAGTGAAGGGAGGCTCTGGGTTATGAATCTGTCCCTCCAGCATGTCCTATTTATTTCAGTGCTGAGGTTCAAGTCTTTCGAGCGCGTAGCTCGATGGGATTTGGATTTTCTGAGGTGCAGCATGTCCATTAATTCCGGGTTGGACATGGCTTTATACATCAGGCACAGATCGCCTCTGAGCAGGCGGTATGCCACTGAGTAGAGCTGGAGTTTCTTTAACCGGGCAGCATATGGCATCTGTTTGAGCCCTATGATCCTCTTGGTGAGGTACTTTTGGGGTCTTTCCAGTTGCTGCAGGTGTCTGGTAAGGTACATCCCAAAAGGGGCATTGTACTCAATTATGGGCCTGATGAAGGATGAGTAAAGAGGCACGATGACCTCCCCTGATCTAGATGTGAATCCCTTCATGATTAGGTGGGCTATATAAAATGTTTTTCTAACCACTTTGGCCACGTGGTTGTCAAATGAGAGATTGCTATCAACTTGGGTCCCCAGGTCCCTAATGACTTCTTCTGTACTTAATGGATTACCACCTATGTGGTAATTTGTGGGCACTTTGTTTTTGCCAAAGGGGATGACTATACACTTTTTGGCGTTTAGCTTGAGGCCATGGCTCTGGCACCAGTTGTCTGTTTCTATGAGGCCCTTTTGGAGGATGCTTGTGTCGGCTGGAGAGTCGATTATGGCGCCCAGTTTGCAGTCATCTGCGAACTTAGTCAGCCACAGTCCTTCAGTGTTGGCCTGTACCTCCGAGAAATATATACCGAACAAGAGAGGTCCCAGGACTGAGCCTTGAGGAATGCCACTTGTATCTGGTTTGGAGTCTGACATGGCTCCAGCAATTCTAACCATGTGTGTTCTGTCCTTGAGCCAGTTTGCAACCCATCTAGTGACATAGGGGTTTATATTTAAGCTGGTGAGCTTATCTATAATGCCTGAGTGGGGTATTGTATCGAAGGCTTTTATGAGGTCCAGGTAGGCTGTGTGGACCACCTTCCCCTCGTCAATGGCTTTGGTGACTGTTTCAATGAAATCAACCAGGTTTAAGAGGCAGGATCTGCCCTTAACAAAGCTGAACTGGGTAGGATCCAGTGTCTGTAGGTCCCCAATATCTTTATTTATGAGGTCCATGATGATCGTTTCCATAGCTTTGCAGATCAAGCTAGTCAGGCTTATGGGGCAATAGTTTCCAGGATCCGTTGAGGCACCACCTTTGTGGGGAGGGACCACTGTTGCTGTACGCCACTCTTTGGGTACATATCCTGTAGTAAGGCTGAGATTGAACAGTAGTTTTATGTTTGGGTTTAGCTCTTCTTGGAGTTCATGTAGGACGCAGCCCGGGACACCGTCTGGTCCCATTGATGCTGTGTTTTTTGCTTTGGAGAGGGCAGCTCTTACCTGAGCATCTGTGATGACAGGGGGGGCTGCACTCTGCTGGGATAAATATTTGCCCTTTTGGTGGGGGGGGGGGGAGAAGTTTGTGCTGAACCTGTCAGCTAGGATGTTGGCAATGTCTGTGGGTTCGGTGTATTTTTTGTCATTTTGGACTAATTCTGAGCATATCTGGGAATTCCCACCCAGGTTCCTAACATAACTAAAGAAAGCCTTGTGATTATCCTTAGTGTCCTGTGCAATTTTTCTCTTGAAGCTGGCCTTAGACGATTTTATGAGTGCCCGTAGTTTCTTGCTAATACTGATCAGAGATGCCTTCCCTTTTTGGGATTTTGCTCTATCTTGTAGTAGCTTCCTCCTTCTATTGTATAGTTTGTTTATGGCTGGGGTCCACCAGACAGGACGTCTGCCTTTGGAGGATTGGGTCTTGGTTTTATTTGGGATTGCATGATCCATGCATTCCTGAAGGTGTTCATAGAATGCGTTTATAAAGGATTCTGCGGTTTGGGCCATATTTTTCACAGGCCCGGGGGCTTTGAAGGATTCCACCTCAGTTTTGAGGAGTGTGAAATTTGCTTTAGAGAAGTTTTTCACTGTGGTTTTCAGGGCAGTGGGTGGAGTCGGGATGTGAATATCCAGTGAGATTAGTTTATGGTCTGATCTTACCAGTGAGGGATACACTTCTGGTCTGGAGCATAGAGTCCCCATGTTGGTGATGATCAGGTCCAGTATGTTTTCCCCTCTTGTGGGAGTGGTAACAAGTTGTTCCATAGCATTTGAGTTTATAAATTCTAGGAACCTTTGGGCTAGGGTGTTGGAGCTAGAGCAATGCTCCCAGTCTATGTTTGGGTAGTTGAAGTCGCCCAATATAATGGTGTTTGGAGAGACCTTCATATTTTCCAGTGTTCTCAGGAAGGCTGAGTGGGGTTCCTGGGTTTGGGAGGGTGGTCTGTAGCAGGCTATAAACTGGAAGGCAGTTTTACCCACTGTTAGTTGCACATGGATAGTCTCTGATGCTTCGTGCTGTGCCACCAACCTGGAGGTGTGGGTATCTTTGACGAATATTGATACTCCCCTCCTTTTGTAGTACGGTCCAAGTTTTGGGGCCGAAAAGCATGGTATGAGGTATAACCTGGTAGTGCTGGGGTGCTCTCGGCAGCCTTGAACCAGGTTTCTGTTACTGCACAGATATCGATGTTCTCCATGCTAAGGAGAGTTTCAAGAGTGTACATCTTGAGATTTAGACTTCTGGCATTGAGTAGCATAACTCTTAGTTTCTTATCCCTTGTGATACCTATGGAGGTGGGTTTGTCTTTTGAGCCTTGCCTAAAAAAGGCACTATGGGGGTAGCAAGAGCCTTTGCCAATATCCGAAAGCCCAGGGGTGACAGGTGCAAGCTGTCCCTAGCAAAGCATCGTGGCTTGTCGAGCATGTCATCCCAGGCTGACAGGCATTGGATCCCCTTTGAATGACACCAATACTTAAGCCAATTGTTGAAATTGATCATCTTGTCTTTATATTGTGGCATCATTCTTGGTGAGGGTAAGATGCTACTCAAGGTCAGGGTCTTACCGGCCTGGGCTACATGCTCAGAGAGCTCCTCTATGTCTCTTTTCATGTAGTCCAGGGAGGTACATCTCAGGTCATTCACACCAGCATGGACAATGACTGAGTCATATTTGTACTTGCCTTGAAGTGATCTGAGTGCTTGTGTTATGTGGCGGATCCTCACGCCCAACAGGCAGCTCACCGTGACCTTCTCCTTGTTCAGCCTGGTGAGCGGGACGTCAGTGTGCCTGACGATAGAGTCACCTATTACAAGTGTATCAGGTGTGTTGTTTAGCTTTTAGGGCTGTGACTGTTCGGCACACTGGCTTTGTGAGCTATGTGTTGCACAAGTTTTGTTTTGGGGTAGCGGTTGCTTGAGTGTCTGCTTTGGAGGTCTCTGCTGCTTAGGCAGATTTTTATTTAGAGCCTCCGAGTATGTTTTTGTGTGTTTATGTGTTTGGTTTGCTGTCGTGGTAGGTCTGTGTGAGATTGGAATTGTAGTGAGTGTGGTTTCCTTCTCCTCCTGACTGGTTTTGCCAGTACTGAGTTGAGAGAGCTTAGCCTCCAGTATGGCTATATGGTTGCATCTCTCACATGTGTTGGAATTTGTTGGGAGGAGGAGATGGTTATCTGTGTACATGAGGCAGTTGTAACATTGCCTCAAGATTCCGAGATTCACCAGCTGGACCGGAGAGGAGATTGACAACTGACCTTTGAACATGCTAGAATAGTATTGGGAATTCCTTTATAATTGAAAAAAAAGGGCCAATGGGGAACAAGGTACTCAAGGGGAGTTTGTGAGGGTGTAGTGCTTTTAATATTTTATTGCTGACTTATATAATTGCTTTAGTGAGCAAGTGCCAGGTAACTTAAATGCAATATGTTTCAGGTAACTTAAATGCAAAAATGACAAACAGTAACTTTATTTCAAGTGAAACAAGGAAATAAGTATAGTAAGCAATGCAGATATCACTAGGGATCCACAGAAGCACTGAAAAGCCGCATTTTAGGTGGAATTAGCGTTTCAGGGAAATAACAAGCAAACAAACAAGCAGCATACAAATAAAGCTAGATTCAGCAGGCCTGGATCTAGTCTATGCTACAGCAAACAAGGTGTACCAATTTCAGTAAGAAACAGTTCAAATATGCAGGCACTATAAGCCTTTAACCAGAAATTCCCAGCTCAGAAGGGCAGAGTCCAGCCTCTCCTCCCACAAGAGTGCAGACCACGAGGCTTCTTAATGTAAAATAACTGGCCTGAAGCCCAAGTGCTTAAACCAGAACTAATACACTTTTAGAATAACAGACACTGAGCCCTCAATCAGCAGTTCACAACTTAGAAGGATGTAAGCTATCTGTCCTGCCACCACAGTGCAGGCCACAAACCTTCCTAATGTAAAACAATTGGTCTGAAGCCCAAGTGCTTAATCCAAAAGACTTAGAATGATAGCTACACTTTAATCAAGTTACTACTAAGCAGTAATAAATACAATTGAATACTTTAAAGAATGCCTGGATTAGTGCTCAGGTTATACAAACAAAGCTAGATTCAGTAGGCCTGGATCTAGTCTATGCTACAGCAAACAAGGTGTACCAATTTCAGTAAGAAGCAGTTCAAATATGCTGGCACTATAAGCCTTTAACCAGAAATTCCCAGCTCAGAAGGGCAGAGTCCAGCCTCTCCTCCCACAAGAGTGCAGACCATGAACCCTTTTAATGTAAAATAACTGGCCTGAAGCCCAAGTGCTTAAACCAGAATTAATACACTTTTAGAATAACAGACACTGAGCCCTCAATCAGCAGTTCCCAACTTAGAAGGATGTAAGCTACCTGTTCTGCCACTACAGTGCAGACCACAAACCTTCTTAATGTAAAACAACTGGCGTGAAGCCCAAGTGCTTAAACCAGAATTAATACACTTTTAGAATAACAGACACTGAGCCCTCAGTCAGCAGTTCCCAACTTAGAAGGATGTAAGCTACCTGTCCTGCCACCACAGTGCAGGCCACAAACCTTCCTAATGTAAAACAACTGGTCTGAAGCCCAAGTGCTTAATCCAAAAAACTTAGAATGATAGCTACACTTTAATCAAGTTACTACCAAGCAGTAATAAATACAATTGAATACTTTAAAGAATGCCTGGATTAGTGCTCAGGTTATACAAACAAAGCTAGATTCAGCAGGCCTGGATCTAGTCTATGCTACAGCAAACAAGGTGTACCAATTTCAGTAAGACGCAGTTAAGATATACAGGCACTATAAGCCTTTAACCAGAAATTCCCAGCTAGAAGGGCAGAGTCCAGTCTCTCCTCCCACAAGAGTGTAGACCACGAACCCTTTTAATGTAAAATAACTGGCCTGAAGCCCAAGTGCTTAAAACAGAATTAATACACTTTTAGAATAACAGACACTGAGCCCTCAATCAGCAGTTCCCAACTTAGAAGTATGTAAGCTACCTGTCCTGCCACCACAGTAAAGATCACAAACCTTCCTAATGTAAAACAACTGGTCTGAAGCCCAAGTGCTTAAACTAAAAGGCTTTGAATGAGTTACACCAAGCAGTAATAAATACAAGTGAGTACTTATAAGATGACACAAAAGCAAAATAAAGTAGGAAGAAACATAAATACAGTAAAAGCAGATTTTTTTTTTTTGAGTGAGCAAATGAGATGGGCCCAGGAGTTACAGGACAGAAACAAGTGCAAATGCAGGCCTTCAAGTCAGAAAGTTGAGAGAGATGGAAGACAGCCCAAACAGCCAATAACTACAAATTCTGGGCCAGAACCACTCCTTATGTGGTAGACAGGTTACCTAGTGCTTACCACTCCCACTGATAAGCTAGAAGGCTACCCTCCAACACAGAAAGGCTTGGGGGCTCAGAAGCTTACAAAAAGTCCTGGATACAGCAAATCTGTATCTGGAATACTAATTACAGGAAAGGTAGGAAACAGGCTTACAATTTTTTTTTTTTTTTTGTAGAGTTAAGGTCCTGTTAAACAAAGAAAATTGTAGTTTGTTGCTTTCTTTCTTACAGAATGGCTGAAAAGACATCTGGGTTCAAGAAGTGCACTTCCTGTGGGCATAAAATCCCAACTCTGATGCCCACAGGGAGTGCATTTATTGTCTAGGCCCGGCACACTTGGACACCTCCTACTCCATCTGTGCTGCTTTTAATACCAGAGCCATACATTATAGGAGGAATACATTAGTACTAAAAGGCCTCTTTCAAACTTCTGCTTCTTTATGTGGTACTTCCACATCAGGGGCTCAAACCCCCTCTCATAAGTCCTGGGATGACAGAAAATGCTCCCCTCCATGGTCTCCAAAGTCAGTGCTTCCTTTTGAGCCACCTCAGAAAATTTCCAAGGGTTTGGATCTGACATCTGCCATGGTTAAGTCTCCTTGGCTTCATATTCCAGGGTTTTCCCAGGAGCTGGTATCTCTGAGTTGAGGTCTCCCTTCCTTCAGGAGACTCCTAAAAAGTTTTCCAGGTCACCTTCCATGTCTTTCTCCATTAGATCCTCCCAAAGTCTTTCTGAGGCAGAAGTGGATAGGATGATAAGAAAATTCTTAGAACACAGATCCAGATGGGGTCTTGTCATCTCTGCCTCCCATTAGTTCCATGAGCCTTAAACCTTCATTCCAGTCTGTTCATAGGATCATAGGATCACAGGAGGTTACTAGGGTAATGGCCCTGGGGCCCTTACAAGCCTAGCCAAGAGTTTATCCTCAAAAAAGAAATCTCAGTCAGCACCTGTCACCCCTGTCAATGAGAGACACAGGTGGACCCTTAAGCAAATTTGTGGTTTCCCAGCCACTCATCAAGGTTGCACTTGAAGAGGGTCAGTAACGTACTCTGACATGTATGGGAAGTCTATTCCAGAGATGGGGCAGCCTCTGGGAGACAAAATTATCTCTCCAGCAGGTTTTATTTATGTTGCATATTAGAGTTAGGCCTTTCAAGCGGGTAATGTGCAAGGGGATAGACATACGGATATGGAGCATCTCTAGTAGGGCAGGGTCTGAGATTGCCTTGTAGACAAGACACAGATCACATCTAAGCAATCTGTATGATACTGAGTAGAGTCATAGTGATTTGAGCCTGTCCACATATAACAGGTGTTGGAGGCCATGGATTCTCTTTGTAAGATATTTCTGTGTTTTTCCAGCTGGTGCAGGTATTTGGAGAGGTACATACAAAACAGGGGATGTACTCAATTACTGGCATAATGAGGGAGGAGTACAGACAGGTAATAACCTCCTTTTTTCTGGATGCAATCCCTTTACTTATGAGATGAACCAAGTAAAAGGCATTTCTGACCAATGCCACTAAATGATGGTCGAATGTGATATTGTTGTCAACCTGTGCACCCAGGTCTTTCACCACAGGTTGTGCCCTTAGAGGGTTGACGTTGATGTGGTAAACAGCAAGGGCCATGTTTTTCCTGAATAATATGATAATGCATTTTTTTGCATTTAACTTAAGGCCATGACTTTGGCAACAGTCATTTGTTGCTGTGAGATCCTCTTATAGTATGTTAACATCATTTGGGGAGTCATTGACAGCATCCAACCTACAGTCGTCTGCAAACTTGGTCAGCCATAGGCATTTTGTCTTTACCTGGATCTCTGAGAAGTAGATGCCAAACAGTAGGGGTCCCAGGACACTAGTGACAGGTCTGTTATCAGAGCTGGAGGCACCTATTTGTACTTTCTGGATCCTGTTGGTGAGCCAGTTGGCCACCAACTTGATGAGATAGGGATTTATGCCAAGTTGTGTTAGCTTTTTGATGATGCCCAAGTGGGGGATTGTGTCAAAGGTTTTGGCCAAGTCAAGGTAAGCTGTATGTACTGACTTTCCCTCATCTAGGGTCTTGGTAACAGTCTCAAAAAAGTCAACCAGGTTCAACAGGCAAGATCTGCCCTTGAAGAATCCGAACTAGGTGGGGTCAAGTCCTTGGAGATTGCCTATGTTCTTGTTTATGAAGTCCATAATAATACACTCCATGGCTTTACAGATCAAACATGTCACGCTTATGAGGCAATAGTTTCCAGGGTCAGTAGTGGCAGTACCTTCGTTCAAGGGGATGACAATGGCAGTTCTCCACTCTGCTGGAATGAAGCCTGTACTTAGGCTGTGGTTATTGCTCCTTCTCCAATCCAACCAGCTGTTTCAGAGCCCTCAGATCTGCAATCCCCAAGAGTCAAACCGTTGGATCTGAAGATACCCCTATCTTCCACTCCAGTGACTTCCCTGATCTGATCAGCTCCTACTCTCCTGGAGCAAGAGGGTTCTTGGAGCCAAAAGCATCAACAGCAGATCTGAGGGGTTGAATCCAAAGTTTTCAGAGCCATTGCTTCCCCTCAAAGCTTTGGCATTGGACAGCTTGGTGCCTACTCTTCTCTCGGAGTGGAGATTCAGGGAGAGCCTTGAATTGTTTGTACTGAGAGTCTCTGGTCCATCGATTATCCTCAGCTTCTCCTGGTCCTTCTGTCTTTGAGGTGGTGGAGAAGGTTTTCTCTCACCCCAGAACAGTTTTGACTCTTGCACCTTCAAATCCAGTCCTGCTCTCTTCAGATCTAGAGTCTGAGTCTACTCATCCTACACCTCAGGGACAGCCAGCCCATATGAGCTTCCAAGCAATTCTCACTAGGGAGCTCCCCACTTCTTCCAACACTTCTCCAAAATACCCTGCTGAAGAGGTTCCTCAGAAGAAGTTGTGCAAGAGAAAGCACTTGGATTCCCCTCTGGAATCCCTCACAGAAGACACCAATTTTGATGAAGAGGAGGACCCCCTAGATCTCCACATGAGGATATCTGGTTTAGAGACATCTTAGAGATCCTTCACCAGAAAGGTGGTTGGTCTTCCCAAACCCCCTTTCCAGGAGGAATTGCTGTTCTTGGAAGCCTTTGCATCTTGACCATCTATGCCTCTGGTTACTGCCCCTGGGGGTGAGCTTATAGACCTTGTCTGCTGCATGGCATGAAAGGAACTGGACTCCGTGGAACTGATCCCAGATGTCTGGACAAAAATTTAAATGCCTCCTCAGACAGACAACACTGGACCAAGGGAGTCACTGTAGATGCCATGGTTGTTGTGGCAGCCACCATAAAGGAGATGGCTGAGCACAACTCCACTGTCTATCCCCCTAATAGGGAGGCTAGGTTATTGGACAGGTTTGGGAAGTGAGTGTATGCTTCAGCAACCTTTGCCTTACAGTTGCTGAATTACCTCACATATTTCACTAGGTTACAGAGGGACTTAGTTAATGATCTCTCTAACTCTACCCCTGGGTCCATGTCCACAGAGGAACAAAAGTCCTTATCCTTATGACTGGCCAACCTGCAATCCATTACAAATGTGTCCATGAGGCTAATCTCACATGCAGCTGAAGGTTCCAAATGGCAGCTAGTTCAGGCTTAGCCATTTGGAGACATGCCTGGATGTGGTTATGTGATTTTGTGGAGCCCTTCAAGGTGTCATTCTTCAACACTGCTTCTGATGGATCTTCTTTGTTTTGGCCAGCCACTAAAGAGACATTTCCTGCAGTGAGCAAGATGGAAAGATCTTGTCTGCTGTAGAAATCCACTTTTCTACCCCACAGAGAACTTTTTCTAGGAATCAATGCACTGGTAAAAATATGTGGTTCTGGAAATCCTAAGGACCTTTCCAAGACTCACACAGAGATTTTTCCCCAAGAGGCAGAGGAGGAAATATCTATAACAGAAGACACCACCCATGTGGCAGAGGGGGTATGCAGAATCAAGGGTCTCGAGATTCCTTTTTGGACAGATCCTTTCAGCACTCCTGAAAGGTTTCCTGACTGTTCTTCTGTGGAGGCAAACAGGGAGTGCGTGACCCAATCAGTGGGAGTTAAAAACTCTAGAGGTTCAAAAGCTTCTGGACAAAAGAGTCATCCAAGAGGACCCCATACCAAACAGGGTGAAGAATGTACTCAAGGTTCTTTTAGTACAAAAGAAAAAGGGGACCCGAGACCCATTTTGGATCTCAGTTATCTGAACCAGTTTGTAAAGAATTCCAAATTCCAGATGGTCATGGTTCAGTCCATTCTGCCTCTCCTATGGAATGGTGATTGGATGTGCTCTATCAGTCTTCAAGATGTCTACTATCACATCAAAATGAACAGGCACTCTCAAATATACCTATACTTCTGGCTGGGAGCCAGTCAATACAAGTTTCCGAGCTCTGCCCTTTGGTCTCACCATATCCCCCAGGGTGTTCGCCAAATGCATGGCAGTGGTAGCAGCTCGTCTAAGACTGCTTTGATTCAGAGATTTACTTACTTAGATGACTGGTTCCTTACTACACCAATCAGGCATCTTCTGGAAAGAGCCAGGAATTATTTACTCCAATTATCTCATTCTCTGGGAATTACAATCAATCTGGCCAAGTCACAATTTCAACCAGTTCAGGTATTGGAGTTTATAGGGGCTCGCCTAGATACAGTCAATCATCTAGCTCTTCTGCCTCAAAACAGAGTTCTTACTTTGAAATTGCATGTCAGACAAGTTTTTTCCCATCCTTCTCCCCTAGCAAAAATGGTACTCAAAGCCTTAGGGTTGATGGCTGCTGCAATTAACACTGTTCATCTTCATATGAGAATTCTTAAATGGGCTGTAGCAATGCAGTGTTTTTTTCCTCAACATCCCTTACGACATCCGATAAAATTATTTCAGGTTTGCAGAAAATCCTTGCTGTGGTGTATACACTCTAAAGAAATTTGTCAAGGGCATCCATTTATTCTTCATCCCCAAATGCCACGTTGACCATGGATGCATACCAGTTGGGAGGGGGCATTACTTTGGATGGACCATTCAAGGCACATGGTCCCTAGAAGAGACCATTTTGCATATAAATGTCCTGGAGATTAGGGCAGTGCTTCTAACATTGCAGGCCTTTCAGAGCTCTCTTCTGCTAGGTACTATTGCTATTCAAACAGATAACATGTCAGTAGTTTGGCACATCAACAAACACGGGGGAACCAGATCTTACCTCCTTTGCTGAGAAGCAGTGAGAGTTTGGCAGTGGGCGATCTCCTCCAGCTACTTTCTTATAGCAATGTACATAGTGGGGAAGTCCAATATCTTAGGAGACAAGCTCAGCAGGACCATCCTGATGCCTCAGGAGTGGTCTCTCAATCAAACAGTGGCAAACATGATCTTCCACAAATGGGGTCAACCTTGCTGCAATCTATTCACCTCTCCCCTCAACAAGTGCAGCAAGTTCTTTGCTCTAATTCCCCAAAGGGGCAGTCACTGAGAGATGCTCTAGTTCACATTTGGCCCTGTGGTCTCCTTTATGTCTACCCTCCCCTGCATCTAATCCCCCAGTTTCTTCAGAAAGCACTTTGGTTAAGGAGCAAAGTAATCCCCATTGTCCCCTTCTGGCTTGGCATGTGTGGTTCCCCTTCCTATGGTCTCACCTAGTATGTCCTCCTTGGACACTAGATTCTAGTCCAGACCTCCTGTCACACCCGTCAGAGATAATTCATCTAGACATTGCAGTCCTCAAGTTGATCGCATGATTTCTCCACTTCCAATGATGACTAGACATTCCAGGCTGTCCTCCCCCAGTTTGCCAAATCATATTTTCATCTCACAAACCTTCAACTAGGAAGAGTTGTAAGAGTAAATGGAAGAGGTTTTCCTTTTGGGCTCATCAGAGAGAGTTGGATCCTTTCACTGCTCCACTCTCTGTTGTTTTAGATTTCCTAGCCTCCATCTTTCAAAGCAGGGCAAGTTTCTCCACAATCAGAGTTCAGTTAGCAGCCATCTCTATCTACCACATCGGAAATAATGCTTCTCCATTACCTTCCTCTAAGTTATGTAAGGCCTTTCTTAAAGGTACCTTGTTGCTTAGACCTCCAGTTAAGGACCCCACTCCACCTTGGGACCTTACATTGGTATTACAGACTTTGGTGCATTCACCTTTTGAACCTTCAGCTAAAGCAAATCTTAAGTTTCTGTCTTGGAAAACAGTCCACGACTGTCCATCTGTATTGTCCATTTTCATTCTTCCTCATTTTCCCTCCCACATTCCCCCTATCCATGTCTTTGGGAGAAACCTAATGGAATTGTTAATGGGAACCATAGTTCCTGTTTGAGTTCCTGACCCTTCAGCTATCACTTTTCTGATATATCAGTGTTAGGAAACCTTGTTGTGATACGGCATAATAGCAGCAAACTCAGTCTGAGGTAACAAAGTGGTCAGGGGCATTATGAGTAAGGGAGGAGCTTGAGTCAGATCCTAGAATCTAGAGAAAGTGGCCAAGTTGGATCCGAGCATCGGATATGAACCCATTCATTGAGGAAGAATGAAAATGGACAATACAGATGCATAGTTATGGTGAGTACATAATTTTTATTTTTCTCTGCATGCTCTGTCTTCTAGCTCTCTTATCTTTTAATAGTTCTTCTTGAGAACTCTCTTATTCAACCTGTTTTTCCTTCATTTCATCTACTTATTTCTGCAGTTTTATCAGCTCATCTCAATAGCCATGTAAAGGTTCTTCTATTCTTTTCAGTCTTTTTTATTTAATTATATGTATTTCTAGTGTCTCACGTATTTTAAGCACCTCTGAATGCATTTGATTTACTTTTTCCTCTTAATTACTGGAAGATATCTCCTGTACTGAAGCTGAAACCTGAACTGCTTTTTTTTTACTAAACAGCTGCAAGATTTCTTTTCCCAGCTGAGATTTTTCCTCTTTTTTTATAGCTGATTTTCTCTTACTTTGTCCAGATTTCATCTTTGTTGACGTCCAGCCTGTGTAGTGACTAATCAGTAAAAATAAGTTATGTACTCACCATAAAGTTCCATGTTTGTTGTCCAGTATCTTACCTTCATTCTTGCTGGTTGGGTTCAGAGACGATCCTCTGCTCTGACTCAGCTGCATACCAAAGCTTGAGAACTTCTACTGGCTCAAGGCTGCAATCTATCCCAGGATGCCTAGCGGCTGTTTCCCAGATCTCGTTTGAGAGACTACTCCCTAGAGTATGCTAACATGCAGAAAAGAAATTTCTATGAAATATATTGGTCATAAAGATAGGTTCATAGGTAGGTACTAGGCTATAGGCCCATGGGCCTAAGTAAGCCTAGCCAACAAAGTTCTCTGGCTTACGCCACCCAAGAAAGTTAATTTCCTATGCCCCTGTCGAGTAGAGCCACAAAAGTGATCCCCAGGGTATATTTCCTATTTCCCATCCACTCATCAAGATTTTTCTTAAAGAGGCAAGAAGGAAATCAGACCATATTGGCCAATTGTAAAATCATCTAGATCATCCGGGAGGGGGAATAGATGGATGGGACGCAAGAATGAAGGAGAGATACTGGACAACAAACATGGAACGTTATGGTGAGTACATAACTTCTTTATGTTATGTTGTCCTATCTCCCCTTCATTCTTGCTGGTTGGGACAAAGTCCCCAGCACCTTTTTCTTGGGTGGCCCAAGGGAATAAACTCTTCACAACAGTGGAACCAAAGGATGCCCTGTTCCGGGAAGCCACATCTTCTTTGTAATGAGAGATAATGGTGTGAGGATTAACCCAAGTAGTAGCAGCACAAATTGAATCCAATGGAAGTCTGGATTGAAAGGCAATGGAAGTAGACACCGCTCTAGTTGAATGTCCTTTAACTTTCCCTGGTGGTTCTTTATTATGAGAATGATAGACATAGGTGATTGTCTCAGTAAGCCATTTGGACAAAGTAACTTTTGAGACTGCCATGCCGTTTTTATTTTCTGAATAGGAAACAAACAACTGTTCCGACTTTCTGAAATCTTTGGTCCTATGCAAGTAAAAATCCAACTGTCTATGCACATCCAGTTGGCAAAGCTTATAGTCTGCCTTGTTGCCATAGCTAGGAAAAAACACAGACAATTCTATAGATTGATTTAAATTTGCTTCAGAGCAAACTTTTGGTAAGAAGGAAGGATTAGTTCTGAGGGAAACTCTATCTTTGTGGAAAATCAAATATGGAGGGTGGATAGACAAAGCTTGCAACTCTGAAACTGTCCTAGCTGAAGTAATTGCTGTCAAAAGACTGTTTTCCAGGATAAAAATTTTAGTTAACAAGAAGATTCTGGTTCAAATGGAGAAAGGATCAAGGGTGATATTACTAAATTTAGGTCCCATGGAGGAGGAGGTTCTCGTAAGGGTGGTCTTAATAGAAAAGTGCCCCTGAGGAAAGCTTTACATAATCTATGGGACATTACATTGGATCCAGGGTCTCCCACATGATAATTTGATATGGCGGCTAATTGTACTTGTATAATGGGCTCTGCTGCCCCTTGATTAAAGACTTCTTTTAGAAATTCTAAAATTGCAGGTATAGGGGCTGTA
Organism: Protopterus annectens; assembly: GCF_019279795.1. Taxonomy (NCBI): domain Eukaryota; kingdom Metazoa; phylum Chordata; order Ceratodontiformes; family Protopteridae; genus Protopterus; species Protopterus annectens. Next base: position 1,369,132,004 of record NC_056745.1, read on the forward strand.
AAGGGATCTATGTGCTTTTTGTCCACCCAACAAGAGAACCTCCTACATTTGTTTGCGTAAAGATTCCTAGTGGTCTTTTTGTGAGAGGAAACCATAATGTGCTGTACTGCAGGGGATAATTCTGGAAGCCTGGCTAAGATTGGAAGTGGAGTAACCAAGCTGTCAGCTTGAGGCTCTGAAGAGCAGGATGGAGCATTCCTGACTGATGCGTCAGAAGATCCGACACTGGGTCCAGGACCCATGGGTCCTCCTGAAGGTGGGGCCAAAGGAATGGGAACCATATCTGACAAGGCCAGTAAGCAGCAATGAGAATTAACCTGTGACTCAATGATTTGGCTTTCTGAATCACCTTAGGAATCTATGGAAATGGGGGAAAGGCATAAAGAAGTTCTAGGGGCCAGTAGTGGATGAGTGCATCCCTCGGTGACTCTCCCAGAGGGGAAATGAAGGCAAAGTAGTTGCTGCATTTGGCAGTGCATGCTGTGGCAAAAAGGTCACAGCAAGGCTGGCCCCATCTGCAAAAGATTTGATTTGCAACTTCCTGATTCGAGGACCACTCGTGAGGCATGAGAATTGCAATGCTTAGCCTGTCTGCTATTACATTGGATTTCTCCAGGATGTGCATTGCCGTCAGAAAGTGATGAGATAAAATTGCCTATTGCCAAACTCTCTGAGCCTCTCGACAGAGGGGATAGGATCTGGTTCCCCCTTGATTGTTGATGTACCATACCATGACATATTGTCTGTTTGAATTGCAATAGTCCCCATGGGAAGAGAGTTCTGAAATGCTTGCAATGCCAGAAGCACCGCCCTCATCTCTAGGACATTGATGTGCAAATGATTCTCGTGATCTTTCTAAGCCCCTTGGACAGTCTGTCCCAGATAATGCCCCCCCCCCATCTGGGATGCATCCATGGTTACTGTAGCAACAGGTTGTGGAAGCACAAATGGTCTGCCCATCATTACCTGAGTGGACTGAAGCCACCATAGTAGGTCCTTCTTGCATGAATGCATAATGAGAATCTTGTGAGACATGGGTAACTCCTGTATGGACCAGTGAATGAAGAGTAGTCCCTTTACTATCCGCATGTGTAGTCATGCCAGTGGGACTAGTGTTATCGCCGCTGCCATTGAGCCTAAGACCTTGAGGATGAATTTTGCTTGTACCTTTTTCTTCCTGAGTAGAATAGATACTTGACTGTGTAGCATTTGTATGCTCTCTTGAGGCAATTTTGCTACCATGTCATTTGTGTTTAATTCTGCACCTATAAAGGTAATACTCTGTGATGGCAACAAGGTCTGAGCAGAGATGGATGGTGGTGTCCCTTGCTCTGATTAGTAGGTGCTTGGTGGTGGCAGTCAGGAGCCAGTCATCTAATTATGGAAACACCTGGAATCCTTGATATCTCAGATGAGCCATGACTACTGCCATGCATTTGGTAAAAACTCTGGGGGCTGTAGTGAGACCAAAGGGCAGAGCTATGAACTGATAATGACTGGCTCCCAGACAGAAGTGTAGAAATCTTCTGGAGCACCTGTCCATTTTTATGTGGTAGTACACATTCTGAAGATCTAGAGAGCACATCCAGTTGTTTGTCCCAGAAAAGGGAGTATCTACTGCAGTGTTACCATCCAGAATTTTGCTTTCTTTACCAACTTGTTTAGTCTGCTGAGATCCAATATTGGTCTCCAGTCCCCTGTCTTTCTTGGAACTAAAAAGAACCTTGAGTAAATTCCAGATCCAATCTAGTCTTCGGGGACTTCTTGGATGACTGTCTGGGATAGACTTTGATGGACAAGGTGGACAGTAGAAAGGAATGTTGTATTCCCCTGGATATAATGGACTGCACACATTTGTCTTGAGTCAGTTGTAGCCAGGCTTCTGGGTACAGTGATAGTATTCCCCCAACTTCCTCCAAGGGTGTACATTTGGGCCTCCTTTCAGGAGTGCTGGAAGGACCGACCAGAGATTGTATCTCTGTTGCCCTGGTTTTGTGGACCCCCCCCCACCGCATGGATGGTGTCTTCCATTGTTATTCCCCCCTCTGCCCCTGGGGGAAGGATCACCACGAGCATCAGACAAGGCTCCTTTGGACTTCCGGAACCACATTTTTTTGCTTTTTTGACCTTTAGGATAAGGTCTGGTAGGGGTGGAAAAACATACTCCGATGGCAGAGTCTTGCCATCTTGTTGGCTCCTGGTGAGAGTCTCTTTTACTTTCAACCTAAACAAGGATGAGCCATCAAAAGGGCATCAATAAAAGAAGATCTGAAGGGTTCAGCAAACTCACAAAGGCGCATCCAGGAATGTCTCCTAAGAGCTATTCCTGGGCCTGCTGCCCTGCTTGCTCCATTGGTTGCATAGGAAATGAGGCGCATGGAGGAGTTTGTAATCGAGGTTAAGGTCACAAGCTGGAAATTTATCTTATCCAATAAACTTTGGGGTGTAGCACCTTGTAGGGTATCTCCTAGCTCTTTCAGGAGAATCCTCTGAAGTCGGATGAAATGTGATAAGTAATTCAGCGACTGCAGGGTAAAGGCCACTGAGGAGAACATACTCTTCCCATATCTGTCCATCATACGAAACTTGTTCAGTGGATGGACAGATGCAGAAGTTTCAGCTAAGTCCTTCTTTGTGGCCACTGTCACCACCATTGCATCTACTGGAACTCCCTTTGTTAAGTATTGTCTATCCTCTGGGGCTGTAATGACTTTATTTGGCTTCCTCAGTACGGGGTTCACTGACTCCGGACAGTCCCACACCTTTCAAATCACAACACCTAGGAGTGGGTCAAAGGGCAGAGACACCCAAGAGGTGGAGGGCTGAGAGCCAAATGCTTCCAGGTATACTGACTCACCCTCAGAAGGGGAGAGGGATTTCCTGCCACCCCTCTGCTTAAGGATCTCTAGGATGACTGAAAAGGAGACATCCTCAGAGGGCGACCTTGGGGACCTTTCTGACTCCTCTAAGCTGGTATCAGAAGTGACAGACTCAGGTGAGTCTATGTGCTTCCTCTTACACTGTCTCTTCCAAGGGACCTCCTCAGGGGGATGTTCCAGGGAGATGTTGGAAGAGGAGTTTCCACCCATTGGGGTTTCCTGGGGCACTGACTCTCTACTCTGGGGCTGATGGAGGGATGATGAAGCAGTAGACTCTGGCCCTTTAGGGGGAAGAGTAGCTGGAGCCAAAGGTGGGGCAGACTCAGTGCAGAGCACACACCTCATCATCTCGAAGGCACCGCGATCCTGGACCGAGAGAGACTCCAGTCCCAAAGGACTGGGAGATCTCCCCGGTGCCAATGAGGGTGGCTCCGAGTCTGATGTGGGAGCCAAACTAACCTGTGCTGAAGTGCCGAGTGGGAGAGTCAGTTCCGACAAGGGTACGAATCGACTCCCCCCCCCCCCCCGGAGCCAACCAGGAAGTGTTGGCTCCCAGTTCCCTTGATGGAAGACAGCATTGACAAGATTGGAGCAGATGTCAGAGCCGAGAAATTGTGGGTGATTACTGGCTCCACCGGTTCTATCACAATGAATTCCTGACACTCTGACTTCGAACTTGTCTGAGGAGGAATAGCTGGCACCAGAGATACAGTGGTCAGCTTCACATTCCAATGGGCTGGGCTCAAAAGAATTTGTGCCAGGGCCCACTTCCGCAGCAACCACTTCACCCACTCCACATCATCATCCGATAAACTTCTGGAGGACCGAGAGGAATGGGTCGATGACCTGTGACTACCTGCCACAGACTGTAATAAAGAAGACTGGTTTTAATGATGGTGACCAACTCCTTTTTCGGCTCTGCAATGGTTCCAAGGACTCAGATGGAACCAAAGGAGGGCCAGGTTTGTCAGAATCAATAACCTTTGGCTCTGAAGAGACTTGTTCCTTGTGACTGCTTGACGGCTCAGACACCGGAGCTGATGAAGCTGACGTTTTTGTCTTGTCTGATTTAGAGACCTGATTACCTTCTTCAAAAGCGCCTTTCAACAAACCCCTTAAAATTAGTTTATTTTTTCTTTCTTGTAGGACCCCTGCACTAAATCCATGACAAATGGAGCAAGAATCCTGCAGGTGGACTGCTCCTAGACAATACACACAACTTGTGTATCCGCCTGTTAGAGATATTTTCTGGGTGCATGAAATGCACTTTTTAAACCCAGATTGTCTCGACTCCTTAACAGATTCTTTAGACATCATCAAAAATATCAAGGAAACCATCTAGTAGCAACAACAATAACACTAACATTAACAACAACAATAGTATGGAAGCAAATATAAAGAGAGTTTTTTTTTTTTTAACTAGGAAAGAAAAGGGTGGAGGAAGAGAAGTCTCTAAGTTAAACGGCATTCTCCTCCAACCCGAGGAGACGCCTCTAGCTTAAACGGTGACACCTTAAGAAAGGGGGAAGAAGCCCTATAAGAAAAAAATGGGCTAAGGGGAAAGAATCCTCTAACTTAAATGGATTCTTTAAGGGGGTAGAAGAAGAAAAAGGGGCCCTAAACAGAACAGCCGAAGGACACACCCAAGTAACAAAATCAACAGACACGAGCACACTACTTGGTCAGGGAAGATATTAGTAGACTCTAATAGAAAGTTTTTGTCAAAAATGTAGAGAAAAGATGTATATCAAAAGTAATTACTAGCCTGAGCCAGCGAAGACAATCCCAATGCTTCAAGCAGCAAACAAGAATGGGGGAACAGCCGCTAGGCATCCTGGGATAGGTTGTAGCCTCAAGCCAGTAGAAGTTCTCAAGCTTTGGTATGTGGCCGAGTAGGAGCCGAGGATTGGCTCCGAACCCAACCAGCAAGAATGAAGGCAAGATAGGACAACATAACATCTGAAGTTTACCCAAATAAAGGTTTTCAAAAGTATCTGTTTTCATACTCAGAGAGTTCTACTCGACCTGTTGATCAGTGGCAGCCATGTTGGAAGGCTCAGCAATATGCTAGGGGTTTGATGTGCAATAGTTATCAGTGACTGCTGCCACTCACTTCTGCAAGTGATAGCTCCTTCAAGTCTGTCCTGCTGCACTAGAAACTGGCACTCCAATGTGTACTCCAGTCTCCAGTGGGGACATTACCAAAGAGCTGTGAATCCCTAGCACATAACTTTCACACCATACCTCTCAACTTCTTTCTTCACGAATTCTGGACAAAGACAAAAATAATAGGAGGACAAAATCAGGAACAAGTTTGACACTGTAATATTTTGCATCATTGATTGACTGTATGTAATCTTCTGTAATTTACTAGAAAATCAAGTTTTATGAGGGGCAGGGCAAAATATGAGACAAATTCAGGGATGTTCTTTAAAATCAGGGATAGTTGAGAGGTATGAGTTCCCATGCCCAGGTCTATGTCAGAACACCAAAAATCAAAAAATTGAATGCTCACATGAATGAATAATCAGGAACTTTAAATTGCTATTGTGGGGGGCTATGTCCCCATACCCCCTGCTAAATATATATTCTGAGACTGCACTACAGTGAGGAAAGGGCAAATATTCCGATCTTCACCATACTGCGATCCAAAAAACTAAATATCGAATTCCTGATTTTTCTCTCATGTGAGCGCTCGATATTTTAATTTTTACTCATTCTAAAGTAGACCCCCCCATGCCCTCCCTTGAGGACAAGTGAGCTGGCAATGCCACATCCCTCCTCCCCTCCCCCACCAGCTGCAACAGGCACCTAAGACACTAACAAAAGTTGAGTCACTTGAGTCATAGTCAGGCTTTATTCCTCTATGCCAACACAAGTGTCTTACCTATGTGCACCTATTTATCTACCACAAGAAAATATGTAAAATGTGGGATATATTAGCCTCACAGCATTCTGACAAGAGTGAGTCCTTCCACTGAAAATGGTACTACCTGAACAAATTCTGGTTCTTAAAAGAAACACATAATTTTGGTAAACCCAAATGCCATTATTTACTTAGTGGCATCTCCCTGATCTACCATTATTGTAAGTATGCATGCAGGAAACTGTAGTTTTCTGAAGTTGTATGTACTAAGAAGTACCATTAAACAAATTATGGAGTTTGGATTTACACTACTTCACTCTGATATAGTTCAGTCAAATTATTTTTGATACTTAAAAACTTGAATTCCAATATTCACATGACCACCCCAGTGCCATGCATTACCATTAGGACAGTGTCTGCCTCAAGCATACATTTCAGGAATGTGTCTACAACTGATAGTGCTGCAGACACCTGGTTATTAATGCATACCTTTATCAAACACTAAACTCTGGACCTCCACTCCAGGAAAAGAACATCCTTTGAGAAGACTGCTCTTCAGACATACCTTTATCAAACACTAAACTCTGGATCTCCACTCCAGGAAGAGAACACGCTTTGAGACCTTTAGCTTAAATCTTTATCCCTAAAGTTCACCTTCTACTTTTCAAACTCCTTTTGCTCTATTTTGGTGTTTTGGGGCACTGATTGAGACTCTTCAAAGTGTTTCAGCCACTAGAGAGGTCCCTACAAATTGAGATACAACATATATTTGATTACCGTATAAGCTGATCTTTCAAAGATATTTTGCAGTAGGTACATTATTCTCTCATTTCATTCCTCTTGTCTGGGATATTTCAGCTTGAACAATGTGACAGGAAGAATTCTAGAAGTAAATATCAAGTTTAAAATTGTATAATCTTGACAACTGATGTCTTTTCCTGTAGGTGTAACCCTCTATTTAAATGTAGGTGAAGAAATGGAGCTCCATTCTTTTCAACAGCTTACTACTGGGTTCAGCTTTCCACTATATTTCCTTCCTTTTTTTACTGTTACTGAACTGGATGGCATTTCAGTGTCCCTTTGCAGGACAGGTGCTGACCCTGTCAGTATGATCTTCATAGCTATTTGGCCTTTGACCATGCAGACTATTGAGAAAGCCAGGACCATCACATTTTGGCCAAGTTGAGACTTTCTAGGCACTACCCCCTTAGTGTGCTGATGTTGCTCTTGTAGGCTGGGTGGGCCAATGAGACATGGTCTGGGAGGGCATGCTTGCCCTGGAACCTAGTGCAGTCCTGACTCTTTACTGTCTCACACACCCAGCCAGTAGACCATTTCAAACTATAGTCTCCACAAGGGCTCAATGAGCAATCTGCCCTCATCAGCATACATCCTCCCTGTCAATTCTGTTCGACTCCGGAGTTGCTAATTTATCTTAGGTTACCCGAACAATATTCATAGCTTCATCCATCCATATCACCAATGCTAGCTATATGATAGTATCTCCTGCAATGCAGTTTCTTTCATTCTAAGCTCCTGAATTGGCAAGTTCTCAAATGGTTTCATTTTTATCCTCCTTTATTGGGGATTTGCCTTTCATAAATAGTGTGCAGACATGTAAAAGCATCTTATACTACTTTTAGTATAATGCCATTAGGTACAGGGATGCATAGACATGAATCCCTGTACTCAATGGTGGTGTACAACAGTCCTTTCTAAATTCTTGCATGGCACACAGCGCATTATTCTGTACTATGTACTCCTGTGCTCCTAACACGAGGACACACTGTGAGACATGAAATTACTACATAGCCCAGCAGTGAACGGCAGCTTATAAGGTTGAGCACACATACCTACGCTGTGCTTTTCGTCATACCTAGAAATGATTCATAAAAATATTTCCCTGTTTAGGAATGACAGCAGAACAGTAATGAGAGGATGAAGTGCAACCAGGAGGATGATCAGACTGGCAGTGGAGACATACCACACTCAGATAATGGACATCTCAACCTTTCTGCAGAGGACTTAAAAATCCAACTGGAGCTAAAGAGACTTGACTTGGAGGCCAGGCATTTGGAAATAGAAGCAGCTGAGAGACTGAGGTGTCTAGAGAGTGAGGACAATGAGAAACTGTGACTGTTGCAGGCTGATGAGAATGAGAAACTGCTACACCTGGAAGCTGAGGAAAAGGAGAGGCAGAGGCAGCATGAGAAGGAGATGCTGACTCTTCACCAGAGTCATGGAGGTAATGGGGAAGGGAGTAACTGGACTCCAGAAGCACAAAAGGTCAGTAAATTTCTTCTGAAGTTTAAAGAGGGGGATCATTTTGATAGTTTCATTCATATGTTTGAGAGAGTATGTAAACAGTATGATTCGCTCTGGGTATGGTTCCTGACCCCCTTACTCCATGGTAAAGGTGTAACTGTATTGTCTAAAATGTCTGATGTTGACTGTTTTAATTATACCATGGTTAAGAACTGTTTGTTAGAATTTTTTAAGCTAACACCTGAAACATATAGGAAAATATTTTGTGAGCATAGACGCAAGGCAGATGAAAGTTTGTGTAAATATGTTGCTGAACTGAGCACTTATTTTCATAGGTGGGTGGGTGGATGTCAGGTCACCACTTTTGAAGGGCTGGAAGACCTTTTGGTGAGGAACAAGCCTTTGTCACTTTGCCTGAGGACATGAGGATCTGGTTAGCTGATAGACAATGTGTTACTTTAGATGAGTTGAGAAAGAAAGGAGACCTATACCTAGCAAGCAGGGTATCCCTGCACAGCAAAGGGGCTCACAGTACTGCTCATGAGTCTAAAGGAACCTATGGTGGGCAGCACAGACTACTCCAACAGAATCTGCCAGTAGCAGGGGAAGCTACTAGTCCAGGTACGCATCCAGGACCTAGTGTTAAATGCTTTGAATGCAACCAGTGGGGCCATGTGGCATATAGATGTCCACGGGGTCAAGGTGGGGAACAAAAGGTGAGAGAGCCAGTAAGTGGCAAAGACAAAATGCCAATAGTAGGTTGTCTTGAGACAACAAGGTTACCAAACTACCATCCTGCAGATGTCCTGAAAGGGAAGGATTTGGATGAGGCAGTACCATGTGCTTATGCAGTTACACGCAGTCAGGCTAGGAGACAAGCATGTGGGTCTGATAGCCTGGGGGAGATCCAGAGAGAGTGCATACTTGCAGCCAGGACTGGTGAGGTGGTTACTTCAGGGAGGGAGCTACTCTGTAGCAGAGAGACTGAATGTGAGCCACAGCTGTTTGTGGGTGCTGATGTTCACTTGGACAGAGGGACTGCAAAAGTAGAGGTGAGTAGTAGTACCCAGACTGTCAGTGAGGCACCACTCTCAGAGGATGCCAGACTTCCTGTGGAAGGGGAGCTGGGAAGGGTTACAAAGAGAGAGTTGAGACAGGCTCAGCTCTCAGATCCTACATTGCAAGGCCTGAGGCAGGTAGCTAGTGAGGCACCTGATTCTCAAGAGAAGGGGGAATCTGTATACTGGAACAAAGGGTTACTATATAGAGAGTAGACCCCTGAGGGAGGGCTAGAAGGTGAGAGGGTACATCAGTTTGTAGCGCCTAGAACCACCATCAGGAATCTAGCCATAGCCCATGATATTCCATTTGCAGGTCATATGGGCATAAAACATACAAGAAGACATATTATGCAGAACGTCTATTGGCCTGGAATTTCCAGAGATGTAACAAGGTACTGCAGGACCTGTGAGCAGTGTCAAAAGGTAGGCAAGGGAAGATACAACGTGAAAGCTCCTTTGATGCCTTTGCCTGTGATTGAGGAGCCATTTCAGAGGGTAGCTATGGATATTGTGGGGCCTCTGAGTACCCCAAGTTCCATAGGGAAAAATGATATCCTAGTGGTAGTGGATTACGCTACACAATACCCTGAGGCAGTGGCTCTGTCCTCCATTGAGGCAGAAAACGTGGCAAATGCTTTGTTAGATATTTTCAGAAGGGTAGGTTTCCCAAAAGAAATACTGACTGACAGAGGTGCCAATTTCATGTCAGACCTGCTGACTTGTCTGTGGAAGTACTGTGGGGTGAAGCATGTGAAGACCACCCCCTACCATCCCCAGACTAATGGTCTTGTTGAGAGGTTAAACTCTACAATAAAGTCAATGCTGCAAGCAATTGCAGACCAGTTTAAGAGGGAGTGGGACAACTATTTGCCCCATCTGTTGTTTGCTTACAGAGAGGTTTCCCAGGAATCCACAGTTGTTTACCCTTTGAGTTACTGTATGAGCATAGGATGAGGAGACATCTAGATTTAATTTGAGATGGGTGGGAGTTGTGAATCTCACAAGGAGTCTTTTGTGGCATATGTCCTAAAGCTCAGGACAAGGCTCAGGGAACTCATGGGCTTGGCCCAGGAAGACCTGGCAGAAGCACAGCAGCAGAAGAAGGTCTGGTATGACAGGAATGCTCGAGCTAGAGAGCATGCTGTAGGGCAGCAGATAATGGTTCTCATTTCTGTCAGACACAATAAGCTGCAAGCAGGTTGGGAGGGACCCTACAAGGTGGTAAAAAAGGTAATTGATGTTAACTACATGGTGGAACTGCTAGGCAGGAGGCAGAGGAACAAACTGTACCATGTTAACATGATGAAACCTTACCATGATAGGGTGGCCCTTGTGCTGAGCATTTGCAGTGGATTGCAGAAGGATTGTGAGGGAGATCAGGTGACTGATCTCTTCAGTGAGGCTCAGACTGACACCTCAGTGGAAGGGGTAGCAGTGTCCCAGCAGCTATCTCCTACCTAGGTTCAAGAAATCCGAGCAGTGGTACAGGAGTTTGGGGACATGCTCACTGGGAAACTAGGGTGCACCCACCTGGTGCAGCACCAGGTGGATACAGGACCCCAAAGATCTATTAGGCAGGCCCCTTATAGGGTGATTGAGAGAGTCAAAAAGACTCTGAGGGAAGAGATACAGGAAATGTTGGAACTAGGGGTAATTTGAGTCCAACAGACTCTGGGCCTCCCCACTGGTGCTGGTTCCAAAGAAGGATGGCAGCACCAGATTCTGTGTGGACTACAGGAAATTAATTAGTCACACAGAGTCAGATGCTTACCCCATGTCTAGGATAGATGAGACCTTAGAGCAGCTGGGTGGCCTAAGTATCCTACAACTATTGATCTTACCAAGGGTTACTGACATGTGCCCTTGACTCCCAGTGCTTAAGAGAAGTCAGCTTTTGTGACTCCTCTTGGCTTGTATGAGTTCGCAAAGATGCCCTTTGGGATGAACAATGCTCTTGTGACTTTCCAGAGGTGGGTAGATCATATCCTAGCAGGAGCAGGAGGGTTTGCCCTTGCTTAACTAGATGATATTGCCATCTACAACCATTCCTGGCAAGAGCACTTTCAATGTCAGGGAGGTGCTGGGAAGACTACAGAGGGCAGGGTTGACCATTAAGCTGAGAAAATGTCAGGTGGGCATGGCAGAGGTCTTCTACCTGGGAAATAGAGTGGGGAGTGGTAAGATCAGGCCAGAACCTGCCAAAGTAGAAGCAATTCAGGAATTCCCTGCACCTGTTAACTAAAAGCAGGTGAGGGCATTCTAAGGGACAGCAGGGTACTACAGAAAGTTCTACTCCAGTTATAGTACCATAGCTGCTCCCCTCACATACCTGACAAGGAAGAACAGGCCAGATAAGGTAGTGTGGACCATAGCATGTGAGCAGGCATTCCAGAAGCTTAAAGAAGCTTTGGAAAGACCCCCTGTGTTAGCCAGTCTAGATTACAGCAAGGAATTTGTTCTGCAGGTGGATGCTTCAAACCATGGGGTGGGGGCTGTACTTAGCCAGATTTTTTCAGTGGGAGAAGAACACCCAGTGGTTTATCTCAGTCATAGGCTCCAATCCAGGGAGGAATGCTATGCAGCTGTAGAAAAGGAATGTATAGCCATAGTGTGGGCACTGCACACAACCTTATCTGTATGGAAGGAAATTCACTGTAGTTACAGATCACAACCCCATAACATGGTTACACAGAGACAGCCAGCAAAATGCCAAGTTGCTAAGATGGAGCTTAGGGTTTCAAACATATGATATGTCAGTGCAGCACTGCAGTGGGATTAGCAATGCCAACACACATGGGCTCTCAAGACAGGGAATGGGGTAAGGTATACTCAGATAGACCTAACCTTATCAAGCAACATTTCTCAAGGGTCACTTGAAAAACTAGCTTGAGTTCTCCAGGAGAGGAGATGTGTGAAGATAGGTGAAGGCTGCCAGCCTAGCCAGATAGAATTTTGTAGATAATTCTGTCATTTGTAAATATTAATGAAAGCCACAGGCATGTTCTCTTAAATGTGAAAAGATTGCATTGGATATTGAACTGCAAAAATGTAACAACAGTGCACTCTGCTGTACCAAAGCTGATAAGTCAATTCTTTGATGTCAAAATTTGGAGCGAGATGTCTAGAGGGAGACATACTGCCTATTGTTCTGAGGCCATAGTTAATGGCAAGAATTTGCATGTATAATTTCTTTTATTGCCGTCTCCCTGACCAGCTGCAAGATCAATAGGGATATTAACCTCTGAGTTCTGTTAGCCTGGGAACCAGAAAGAAATGATGTAATCTGAAATGAATCAGTGGTACTGGGTTATCAGTTTAAGGAGAGAAAGAATAAGAGCATTAGAGCATTTGTCTTGAGAACATCCAACATCACTAGCACAGCCTGTATCTATATGTAAGTAGGATCTTAGACTTTAGTGTTTCTGTTAGTCTAATCTTCCTAATTCCTAGTTATTTCTAAGTGTTTTTCTGTGATTTCAGAACTTTTTTACTGTATTATTTTAAACATTTCTCTGTGATCTCTGAACTCTTGACTAGCACTGTTTAGTAAGAAGTATTGCCTTGTGTTTTTATTATTTATTATTAAATATTTTTAAACCTTTCAACTGTGGCTGTTTTATGTAGAGATAATTTAAGTTCTAGAGTACATTGCATATATAGTGATACTGTACCAAGTTACTCCAAATAAGCTTTGCTGTTCAGTCACACTTACCATTTGGATATTAATATTGCACAGTAATAATTGCACACCCTTTAATAAGGGCCTTTGAGTAGCTGATAAATATTAGCTAGGTGGTGGCAGTGATTTATATTGTACAGTCTGGGTAAAAGGGGCACAGCTGGATTACGTGTGCCAGCCTTCCCCAGGAGTGTCTGTGTGGTTGTATAAACTCTTATCTCAAAGTGTGTGTGTCAGCTACTTGGGCAGGGACATGAAGCACTGGTTGGACAGAGAGGGTGCTGGAGGTTTTAGCTTTCCCTTTAGGCTGTGATCTGTACCCTATAGCTGTGCCAGTGGAGAGTCTTTTTGGGGACCTGGAGGGAAAGGGAGAAACCAGCCCCAGACTGACTGTGATCTCTGTGTGCTCTTAAGGGAAATTGTACTTTACTGTGTGTGTATTTATTATACTTTCCCTATATGGACACCCCTCACTGGTGTTAGTGGTGAGGACTGAGGCAACTTGATTGCTGGGCCAGTGCACAGGCATTACATATGTGACCATAAAATTATTATACAAATATACCAATGCGCACCCACACACACACACACACACACACACACACACACACACACACACACACACACACACACACACACATATGTATATATACACACACACACACACACACATATATATATATATATATATATATATATATATATATATATATATATATATATATATATATATATAGGATCCATACGGATCCCCAAACGGCAACATCACCGAAACATATTTGGCCGGCATACTTGCGCGAAAGTGCTTTTTACCGAAGAAGCACTTTTTATGTAAGTATGCCTGTTGCAGAGATTGCACTACAGTGGGGATAAGGGAAATTCCCTTTTCCCCACTGTAGTGTGACCTCGGAGTAAGAATATTAAAGTCAGAGGGGTGTGGGGTGTAAGCCCCCCTGCAAAAACGTAAATGTAATGTATTTTTTAACACACCAGCAAAACCAAAAGTAAACCAAGAAGAAGTAAAGCAAAAACCTTTCCGGTCCAAACGACAAGGACTAATGGTAGCAAAATGTACCAAGTTGATTTCCAAGCCACACAATTCAGCTGATATAATAAAAATAAGGCAATTCGTTGAGTAATGGTCAATTCCAGTCCAAAATGCAGCAAAAAAGCTTTAATAAACCAAACGACAGAAAGAGATAAACACGAGCGCTTTCGCCTGGTCCTACCAGGCTTTTTCAAGTGAGACAAAGACTGTAATGAATACCCAGCATTTTTATAGCTGAAAAATGCAATCAATTAATTAACAATGCTGAATCCAATATTTAATTAACACTCTTATACTAAAAGTGCCTTTTAACATTAACTCATGCTTGTGTATTGAATGCTTACAAATGTTGTTCAGTGGTACATAATACTACAGAAAGCAAAACACTCCTTGATCTTTAAAATATTTTAAAAACATTGATTTATTTAAAAATTGTTAAATAAATCATATGACACCCACCATTGTGCTATTAAAAAATTATTTTTTTGTTTTAAATCTGTAAATTGGTGCACAAGTTACAATTTACCTTTATGTGTTAGATCAAAAGCAAAAAAAGAAAGAAAAACAACCCAAATAAATATATATATCATAACATGAACTGTTGACTGATTCAATAAATACTGCATGTGTTTTGTTAAAACATAAAAACATAATTTAAAAGGTAATAATTCAATAGCTAAAAACAAAATATGCTAAAGCTTGTTTCTTCTCTTTTTGAGAATAGATGTTAAACTAATGCTGTCATTAAGTCCTGGTTGTTTTGTTGCATTTAACTTTAACTGCCAAATTAATTCCCTGGTTTCAATAAAGGTATTCATTACAGTCTTTGTCTCACTTGAAAAAGCCTGGTAGGACCAGGCGAAAGCGCTCGTGTTTATCTCTTTCTGTCGTTTGGTTTATAAAAGCTTTTTTGCTGCATTTTGGACTGGAATTGACCATTACTCAACGAATTGCCTTATTTTTATTATATCAGCTGAATTGTGTGGCTTGGAAATCAACTTGGTACATTTTGCTACCATTAGTCCTTGTCGTTTGGACCGGAAAGGTTTTTGCTTTACTTCTTCTCGTATTTTTTAACACACTTTAACGAAAGCGCTTTTTCGGTGAAAGCGCTTTCGTTAAAGTGTGTTCGGTGATTGTGGATTTGGACTATTGAACTTTCGTTCAATAGTCCTAGATCTATATATATATATATATATATATATATATCTATATCTATATATATATATATATATATATATATATATATATATATATATATATATATATATATATATATATATATAAGCTATATATATATCTATGCATGTATTTATGTAAACAGCATGGGGGGGTTCAAGAAGTGTGATCTAATACTAGGAATTTTAAGAACAACAGTGAGGGGTGTTTCAAGAAGTAAGACTTTGAACCACCTGTCATTATTCAGTATGGAGAGCCCTCTCAGAGACCATCCATTACAATGAGTATTTAAATATCTGTTATTTACTAAGACACTCTTACACTGGATGTAAGCAAGTAACGCAGTGTTAGAAAGGCTGGCAATTAAATTCATTATGAAAGCTACCTAAACACACTTGAATAAATCACTATTTGTAATCACCAAAACAGATTTCTCTGTCTCCACTTTTCAAGTGGCTGAAGCACCAGTTTGACCATACATGTACAGAGCCAGATCATTAAGGTCAGATCCCCTCATCTTGGCTACATGATATTCATAACAAATTTTAACCATTTGCTTTGCAGGAACTGGACATTTCACAAAACTATGGCACTTATCCACCATGAACATCCTGATTTCTCCTTGTAGGATGTATCACATCACCCTTCCTTCATTGCTTGTGTTGTATTCATTCCTGCCAGACCAAGTAGAAACCAAGGGAATCACAAACTGTAAGGTCTGTACTAAACAGGTGAACTCCACATGGAAACAAAGACGTAAACTCTTATCATTATCCCTGTAACACAACTATTTGTCACCAATCAGTGTATACCATTCCTCTGCTGGACAAAATCTTTTAAAGGGTCTTTTCAAACAGATCACTTGTGATAAGATTCCTGATGGCAGGGCCTTCATTTCTCCCATCACCAGGCTCTAGCTGCCAAATCAGAAAGGCCTCAGTAATTCTTTAGGCTTTTCATGTTTAGTCCAATTACATATGAAAGATTTCATAAATGGAAAAATTACAGCTTCATGTCCAAGCAAAACCTCTCCTCTCAAATTTATTTATTTTTTATTTTTATTTTACATTTGTTGACCGGGATAGTCCAACTGGATGCATGTCCATTTTCAGCGGAGACCCAGGGAGAAAAGCTCCAAGGGTAAGCAGATACAGCATTACATAATACCAGCATTACATATTACAGACTATTTACAGTGATTACATAAGTAAGCAAGTTAAACAAGTTCCACAGGTTAGAGTTAATCCCGAGCGTAAATCAGGATTAAATTAAATTACACAGTAAACTGGTTAACAGATTTTTACACCTTCTAGAGAGAGTTAGCCAGGCTTGATACATTGACATAGCCAGTTAAGTGCCAAATGTTGTCTGAGTCTAGTTTTAAATTGACCTAAGGTAGAAAGTAAGGTAATATCAGCTGGAAGAGAGTTCCAGGGTCTGCTTAAGAGTTTGCAAAGAGAGTGTCACCGGCTGTGTTATTAATTTTACTAGTCTGAATTAGTAGTTTGTTAGAGGATCGAAGTGGTCTAGGATTGTTATAGGGGGTGATAATATTTTTAAGTGCAGGAGTATTGTCCAGATTATAGAGGATTTTATAGGCCATAATCAGTAGGTTATACTGGATTAGACTGGGTAGTTCAAGCCACCCAAGCTGATTTAGATTGATGCAATGATGTGTCCTAAAAGGCAGCCCAGTGGCAAACCTGGCAATGTGGTTGTAGCAAATTGAGAGTTTGTTAAGGACAGTCTTGTTTAAATTCAAGAGTAGAGGGGATGCATACAGAAGGGCTGAAAGAAGGTGAGAGTGAGCTATGGCAATTTTAGCTGGAGGGGTTAGGAAGGATTTTATTCTGTAAAGTGACCCTAGTTTTTTATTGATGGCTTTGATAGTTTGGTTAACATGTAGGTCGAATTTTAGATTATTATCTATGATGACACCTAATAGTTTTGTAGAGGGATCAGGGGAGATTATTGTGCCATGATTTGAATTTATGGTAAAGGTGAAAGCGGTAGACTTACGTGTTGGTGGAAATAACAGCATTTTAGTTTTTTGGGGATTTAGGATCAGACGACATTCAGAAAGCCAGTTTTCTATTGTATTAAAGGTGGTCTGGGTAGCTGACCATAACTCTATTGGAGATGTGGCCGGGCAAATCAGAGTAAAGTCATCAGTATATTGGATACAGCTGACTTTTAGGATGACAGTATAAAGGTTGTTAGTGAAGATGGAGAACACCAAGGGCCCTAGTATAGAGCCTTGTGGTACTCCAAGGTTGTTAAGTAGAAGATTAGAAAGTTTGTTCTGCCAGAGGACAGCCTGCTGTCAACCATTCAGGTAGGATTGAAACCATTGAAGGGCTCTAGTATCTAGACAGAATGTTTGCAGGGTGTGGATTAAAAGTTGGTGATCAGCCATATCAAATGCCTTGGAAAGATCCAAGAAGAGGGCTGAGGATATATAATTATTGTTGTGATTATGGTTTATGGTGTTGGTAAAGGCTAGGAGGGCTGAAGTAGTGCTGTGATGAGGACGGAAGCCATGCTGAGTGTCTGCTATAAGGTGATTCTGGATTAGGTGGTGCGTGAGTTGTCTATGAATACATTTTTCCATAATCTTTGCAAGTGGAGAGAGTATAGCTATTGGCCTATAAGTGGAGAATTCAGTAGAGCTGCCTCCTTTGTGAAGTGGGATTACATAGGATATTTTCCAGATGGTGGGAATTTTAGCTTCTACTATGGTTCGACTCGGCAGGGAGTTGATCAGCAGGAAGTGTAGTGGGTTTTAATTTTTTGATCAAGGTACGGATAAGTGAAGTGGTGACTGGTTGGAAGGGGTGATACTTTCAGGACCAGAGGAGCTAGGAGGTAGTTGGCTAGCTAGGGCTTGAATTGTCACAGTAAAGAATCGGTTAAAACTGTCAGAAACATCTTCAGGGGTTTTATCAATAGTAGTAGCAGGGATTGGGGTTGAAGTTTGTCCAGGATGTAGTAGATTATTTAAACCTGCCCAAAACTTCTGAGGGTTATTTTGATTTATTGTCTGTAAATTACAGTAGTATTGTTTTTTGTCTTGTAAAATTGATTTTTTGGTTTCGTTCCTGGATTGCCTGTATTTAATGTGATCTTGAGGATCTTTAGAAGAATGCCATAAAGCCCATGCTTTGTTTCTAAGGGTAATTTTGAGTTTAGACTCTTTAGAAAGCCATGGCGCAGTTTTTGCCTTGGTCCTCTTTGAACGAACAGGTCCATGCAAATCAAGGATCTCAAGGAATTTGTTGTTAAAGTATACTACTGCTTCTTCTAAGGGGAGGTGTTTTAGAATAGACCAATTATATGAGTTTAGTTCTTGTTGGAATTTGGCAGGGTCAAAGTTTTTATTGTTTCTAACCTTTCTGAGTAAGGGTTGTTGGGAATTAATAGATTTGTGCTTAAGTACATATGTGAGAAGATGATCGCTTAGGCCATCAGGGAGTGTACCAGAGGTGTACAGTTGGGGGTGACTATTTATGAGTACCCAGTCAAGTATGCTTTCTTTTTGGTTCGGTTTACCTATCCTGGTAGGAGTGGATATGACTTGTGTAAATGCATGCAGGTTAATATGGGTGGTTGGGGATTCTGAGGAACAGGTGCCCCAGTCTATGTTAAAGTCTCCAAGTAGTAGGGTTTCTTGGGGGTAGTGACATGATAGCCAGTGCAGGATATCTTCAAGTGTAGATATATTGTTACCTGGGGGAATGTACATACAGATGATATTAATGCATTTATTTTTATTAAGTTGCAATTTGGTGGCAAGAATCTTGGGTTATTAATCTGAGGTGGTTGTATTACATCTATGGTGACATTCAACTCAGATTTATAGAGTACAGCTACCCCACCCCCCCTTCCTAGAAGCATGATCCAGCCTGTGTATGTTGTACCCAGGTGGTAACACTTCATTTTCTGTAGTATTAGGTTTTAACCAGGTTTCAGATAAACAGAGAATCTCAGGGGAGTGGACATCCAGAAGTGCATACAATTCATGTACCTTTTTATTAATGCTTCTAATATTGAGATGACAGGCTAGGAGAGAGTTAGTTGGCCTATTAATTGTAGGTTTGTAGCTTGGATTGCAAGTAGAGGGGGTATGTGTATCTGAAGTGGGTGGGCCAGGGTTGGGGTGAATATCGCCACCAAGTATTAGGTTAAGTCTATACTTGGTGATGAACTTCAGGAATTTGTTTATTAGTTTGTTGTAGTGTTTGGATCTAGAGCTAATGTGCCTGGGGTTGAAATGTTGATAGACTGAATAAGATGTTAGATAGGACCTGGTACTGTAAGTATGGTTGAAGGTGGGAGGATTTACAGGTAGGGTGATAGTATGGCCTTTCGGGACCTGAAATCCTGTGAGAAACTGGTTTTCATACAAGGTAAGGAGGTATGGTGTGAACAAGAGGGATAGTAAAGAGGAGTATATCATTATTTGTGATTCAGCTAGTGAGTTAAGGAACTGTTTACCTGGTGATGTAACACCAGTCCAGAAGATAGAGTGGTGAGGTAAAGATACTGGAAGGGGGATGGGAGAATGGCAGATGAAAGCTAATAGGTGCTATTAAAATGTAGGTAGAAGAATGGGGGGTGGGAGGAATTATCCCAGATGAAAGCAGATAGGATCCAGAAAGTGGGGGATTGGCTATAGTACTTTAAATTTAGAGGTACTGGGGCGTGAGTGAATTGGGGACAGGGAGGAGAGCAAAGAGAGCCCGAGCATAGAGAGGGCGAACGTAGCGGGGCTATTGCAGTTTGCACGGTTTCCTAAGGTGTCCTAAAGCTATAAGGTAAGTATTATAGCTCTTAATGTAAGAGTCAGTTTACTTAAGTTACAGGGGAAGGAGGCAAACACTCAAGTAGAAAAAAGAGCCCTATGGCTGACCAAAATGCTGACCTGCTTAATTACACAGCACTGTAAGTGAAAGCTGAACAAATGCTTTTTGTCTGCAACCTACTCTGCTTAAATGCTGAGAGAAACTGATTTTGTTATGGTGACCAATTGCAGTCCTGTAGACTCCGTTTTGTAGGTAAATGTAGAGTTCAATCTGCTTAAATGCTGAGAGAAACTGATTTTGTTATGGTGACCAATTGCAGTCCTGTAGACTCCATTTTTTAGGTAAATGTAGAGTTCAATCTGCTTAAATGCTGAGAGAAACTGATTTTGTTATGGTGACCAATTGCAGTCCTATAGACTCCGTTTTGTAGGTAAATGTAGAGTTCAATCTGCTTAAATGCTGAGAGAAACTGATTTCGTTATGGTGACCAATTGCAGTCCTGTAGACTCCATTTTGTAGGTAAATGTAGAGTTCAAACTAAGTCACACCAGGTCAGCCAAGGGGGGAAGATAGAGGGAAATCCTAAGCACCTAGATTTGATTGTTTGAATGTTCCAGAACAGTAGTGCAATGTATCACACATTGACTCATACTGTCCCTGCACACTGAATGTCTCTTTCAAGGGTGTATGTCAACTCACTGAACCAACCTTGATCAAATTTGGGTTCAAAAAAAAAAAAGGAGAGCTATATTCACATAATGCCTTAAATATGGGCAAAAGCACCTCACACTTCTCATGCAGGGGTTTAAGCCCCTACACTGCCTTACTATTACACTGAGCTCTGAGATACTCCCCAGTGACCCAGAATGTGCACCAATTTATTAAAGTGAACTGGCTGACCAACCTTTGGTTGACTAACTATAACTCCTGTCCTTCAAATGGGCAGAAAGCTTAGTAATGCACACATTATCAACTGATGATTTTTCAATATACATGGAAGTAAAAAGGCAATGGCAATTCTTTTAGCAGCCTTATAACTTACCTTTTAAGTCTATTATTCTGTTCCAGCTTTTTCTTCTTTTGGACAAGACCTCAAACGTATGCCTGGAAAGTATTATTTTCTCAAAAACACTTTCCCATTACTAAAGGTTTAGAGAGGCTGATAGGCTTCTGAATTATAACCAACTTCATGTAACAGAAAATAAGTGAATACTGTGCTTTATGGATGAGGGCTGGTATGCAGAGAAATGGCATACCAAGCCCTGTGTGATTCATAAATATTGTTGTACAGTAGGATAAGACTTTGTATGTGGTCTTATCCCACTGCAAAGCATGCATGCGACCACCCCCTCCAGTAATGTATATGATTCAGAAACATTGCAGTAGTTACGTATGGGCTGGTCTCCACTACCTAATTTGTGAGACTAAAATCTCAACCTTACCATTGGTGTAGTGCATTTTATCACAGTGATTTCCTTCCCTACTGATGTGTTGCACAGCACATTGAGCTAAGCATCAGCAGTTGCACATATGTGGAAAAGAAAATTAAGCATGATGGGAAAAACCCTAAACCCCACTGGCTATAGAGTTTCTTTACGATCAGGCAAACCTTTTACCACAACTACAAAGTCCCTGCATCCCTCTACACTAACAGTGATGTGCTCCCATCAGTGGGAGATCCCACAGCAACAAATCCTCTTCATTACCATGCTCAATTATTTTTTTTAATAAATCCCTATGCACAGTGCAGCAGGGAACAGCAATAGAATAAGGTTTGTCAGAAACAGAAGTATAGCTGTCTCAGTGCTCTGGGATGGTACAGTGAACCAGCTCCCCACAGCCTCGGATCTTCAAGATGAAAAAATAAAGGAGTTCACTGTAATAAGCCACAAACAATTGCTTATTGCAGTTAGATCTATGCACTCTACAGCAAAAAAAAAAAAAAAAGAAGCAGAAGTTTCTGCTACTTGCACACCAACTAGGTGGCCAGATGCATGACACCCCCCACCGCCCCAGACATTCAAGTACCATTTTTGTGCTCTGCCCACACCCTTCTTTACAAAGAAGTTATGTACTCACCATAACGTTCCATCTGTATTGTTATTTTCATTCTTCCTCAATTTGCCCCAAACCTTCTTTACAAAGAAGTTATGTACTCACCATAATGCCCCATCTGTATTGTTCATTTTCATTCTTCCTCAGTTTATGGGTTTGGATCTGATCTCTCAGATTCGACTCGGCCATTGTAAAAGCTTATGCCAACAAGAAAAATCTCGAGCTACTTAACTACAATGCACCAACCCTAAGTACTTCAGATCTTGTTTGCTATATCTGGAGCTATGTACCAAGGATGTGGCATACTTAAAAACACTCACACTACCAGTAGTTTTCTTGGCAGGGGGTTGTTGGTGGGGGAGTTGAGGAAGAATGAAAATGGACAACATGGAACATTATGGTGAGTGCATAATTTCTTTATCTGATGTTGTCAATTTTCATTCTGTCCTCAACTTATGGGACAGAGTCACCAGCTACTTAAATCCCTGGGTGGACTCAAGAAAGTAAATTCCTGAGCACTGTTAAACCAAATGATGCCCTACCTCTTGAGATCATACCCAATTTGTAATGAGTAACAAAGGTATGGGGAGTAGCCCAAGTTGCTGCTACAGAAATGTCATCCATGGAAGTTGTAGACTGGAAGACTGATGAAGTAGCCATGGCTCTAGTTGAATGAACCCATGATGGTTTTGATAAGGTAATGCCCAATTTGTTATATATATATATATATATATATATATATATATATATATATATATATATATATATATATATATATATATATATATATAAGAAATACAATCAGTCAGCCATCTGACCAGAGTTATTTTTGGCAACAGGTTTTCCTAGTTTTATTTATGTGTCTTCCTGATATTTTCCATTATGTGCAAGTAAAAATGTAATTGCCTGTGGACATCCAATACATTTAATGTTTTTTTCACTTTTGTTAGTAAATTTGGGGAAGAATACTGGCAAATTAATAGACTGATTAATATTAGCCTGAAACCACTTTAGGGAGAAAGAAAGCATTAGTTTGCAAAGTGACCCTTATTTTGTGAAAGACCAATAAGGTGGTTTCAAAGTCCTGAATCTCTGAAATTCTTCTGGCAGAAGTAATGTCTACTAGAAAAACTGTTTTTCAAGAAAGATACTTAAGGTCACATTTTGCTGCAGGTTCAAAGGGGGGGGGGTTAAGTAAACTGCTGCAATAGCAGATTGAGATCCCATGGGGGAGTAGGGTCCCTAAAAGGAGGCCTCAGAAGAAGAGTGCTTTGCAAAAAGGTTTTGCAGAGTCTATGGGAAGCAACAGGAGCATCTTCAAATCCCATGTGAAAATTTGATATTGCTGCCAACTGGACTTTAAAAACTAAGGCTAAAGATTCAAGGATACTATTGCAAAGGAGCTGAAAAGGGATCAGCATTATTTTGATGGGCCCAGTAAGCAAATCTTCTCCATTCACAAGAGTAGAGTTTACGAGTAAATGGTTTTTGGGAAGATAAAAGTATCTGAAGGACTGGGGAAGAGTGCATAGGTTGTCTGACTATTAATGGAATTGGAGAAACCAGGCTGTCAGCCTGAGGTTCAGCATGCCTGGAAGAATCATGCTTGTTGAATGAGACAGTAGGTCTGGAGTCAGATCCAGAATCCACGGTTTGGTGGAGTAAGTGAAGCCAAAGGAAGGGGAGCCAAATCTGCCGAGGTCAAAAACATGCAATGAGGATAACTTTGTTCTTCAATATGGCAGCTTTCTGTATGCATTTGGAAATTAACTGGATTGGTGGGTAGGCATAAAGCAAGCCAGGGGGCCAATCATGAAGTAGAGCATCCCTCGGTGACTCCCCCTGTGGGAGGATCAGGGCAAAGTAGCTGCTGCATTTGTTGTTTAGGGGGAAGCAGAAAGATCACAGCAAAGCTGGCCCCAGTGACAAAAAATCATATCCATCACATTCTTGTTGAAAGACCATTCGTGAGGTAGAAGAATGCATCTGCTCAACTTTTCTGCTGTCACATTGGACTTCCCCAGAATGTGCATTGCGATGAGAAAGTGGTTGGATGAGATGACCCATTGCCACACTCTGAGTGCTTCTCGACACAAGGGATTAGATCTGGTCCCTCCTTGTTTGTTGATGTACTAAACTAATGACATGTTGTCCCTTTGAATTGCAATCACCCCCAAAGGGAGAGCTTCTTGAAAATCCTGCAATGCTAAAAACACTGCTCTCCTCTATAGTACATCAATATGCAAATTGGCTTCTTTGGTGGACCAAGTGCCTTGGACTGTTTTCCCCAGGTAAAGCCACGTCCACCCTAACTGGAAAGTGTCCGTGGTCACTATGGCCTTGTGCTGAGGGAGAATGAATGGACATCCTTGTAGAAACTGCTCTGATTGAATCCACCACCTGAGATGTCTCTTGCAAATTTGAGTAATACGTATCAGAGTTGACATAGGTTGATAAAGTATTGACCATTACGTGGTTACCATCCACTGTAAAACCCTTATGTAAAATCTGTCTTAAGGTATTAGAGTTGTTGCCGCTGCCACTGATCATAGAGTCTGAAGGACCAAACAAGATGAGACCTTGGTACTGCAGATTATTTTCCTGACCTGTGTTCTTAAGGTCTGAACTCTTAGAGGAGGCATTAAAGCTATCATTGACTTTGTGTTGAGCAGTGCTCCTATAAACTCCAAATTTTGAGTAGGCTCCAAATGAGACTTTTTGCAGTTTATGGTTATCCCCACATGAGAGCATGTCTGGAGAACCTTATCTCTTGCCTCTGTTATTTGATGCTTGGTCGAGGTGGTAATAAGGCAGTCTAGATATGGAAACACCAAGAATCTTGCAGTCTCAAGTGAGCTGCCACTTCTGCCATACGTTTGTTGAACACCCTGGGGGCTGTGGTGAGACCAAAGGGCAGAACTCTGAATTGGTAATAACTGGCTTCCAGCCAGAAGCGTAAGTACCTTCTGGATCATCTGTTCATCTTTATGCGATACTACGCATCCTGAAGGTCTAATGAGCACATCCAATCACACTTTCCCAGTAATGAGAGAATGGACTGAACTGTGATCATCCGAAACTTGGTGCATTGAACTGATTTGTTTAAGTTGCTGAGATCCAAAACTGGTCTCCATTCCCCTGTTTTCTTTGGCACTAAAAAGAACCTTGAGTAAGTTCTGGATTCTGTCTGGTCTGGTGAGACCTCTTGGATGACTAATTTTTCTAGCAGCTTTTGTATTTGAATAGCTGCTTGTTCCCTCTGACTGGGTGGAACATCGGGGATTTTTCATGAGATTGAAGGTGAAGGGAAAAAGGATATTATATGACCTCTGGAAATGATCCTCTGCACCCAAGTATCTGTTGTTATCTCTAGCCAGGTTCTCTGGTGCAAGGATAAATGACCTCTGATTGTCTCCAGAGGGGGACAATCGGGCCTCCTTTCAGGAGAACTGGAAGGGTCTATTGAAGAACAAATCTCTGGACCCTTGGTTATGTGGGCCACCTCTGCCACTAAGGCTGTGTCTACCATTCCAGTTCCCCCCTCTACTGCTAGGGGGGGGGACCTCTTCCACATGTGTCCTGGAAAGGCCCCTGAGACTTATTAAACCATATTTTCCCAGTACCTTGTTGAGTCCTAGAGAATAATCTTTGTGGTGTGGAAAAACATACAGGGACTTTCCATACTTTTCACACCTGGATAACATATCTTTAACTTTGCGGCCAAAAAAAGACATGCCGTCAAAGGGGGCATTGATGAATGAAGACTTGAAAAGCTCTTCAAAATTACATAAGCGCATCCAGGTTTGCCTTCTTATGAAAATGCCGGAACCCATTGCCCTTGATGTTCCTTTGGCTAGGTGTGAAATTAGCTTCATGGAAGAATTGGAAACTGATTGCAGGGTAGCCAGCTAAGAAGTCACAGATGGTTGTACCTCATCAGAAATGGATCCTGAGAGGGTGTCAGAGATCCTTAATCAGATCACTCTGTAATCTGGTGAAATTTGCCAAACAGTTCAGAGATCTTAAGGCAAAGGTCACTACAGCACAGACACACTTCCCAAACCTGTCCATCTTCTGAGACTCCTTGTTCGGTGGATGGAAAGTAGAACTCTTTTTGGCAAGTTCCTTTATAGTGACCACCACCATGACCATGGCATCAACAGGCACCTGTTTTGCCCAGAACTGCTTTTCTTCCGGTGCTGTTATAATTTTATTCAGTCTACCAGGGATTGGTTCAATGGTATCCAGGGCCTTCCATGTCCGCTGAGAGATCAACTTTATGAGCTCATCGGTGGGTGGGGTCACACAGAAGGTAGACGGGCCAGTACAAAAAGCCACCAAGAATACAGACCCCTTGGATGAAGGGTTGTTGGACTTCCAGCCACCTCTCATTTCAAGGATGTCTCTGAACTGGACATTTATTTTATTTACTTATTTTATTTTATTTTACATTTGTTGACCGGGCTAGTCCAAATGGATATATGTCCATTTTCAGTAGAGGCCCGGGGAGAAAAGCTCCACTACAAGTTACTAGCAATATTGAAACAGTACATTTTTAAGGCTAGGCAATACAACTTCATACATCTTCAGGAAGTGACCATGGGGATCCTTCACCTTCATCAAAGTCTGTATCTTCTGTCATGGACTCCTCTGGGGAGAATAAGTGTTTCATCTTGCACATTCTCTTCTTAGAGACCTCCTCAGTGGGATTCTCTGGGGAGGTATTAGAAAAGGTCAGAACACCCTGCTGGAAGGTCTGGGGTTTTGGTACCAGCTGTCCCTGTGGAGAGGATAGATGGGACTCCAAGTGAAGAGATGGCAAGCCAGCAGACTGCGGATCTGAGAGGAGGCAGATAAGACTCTCTCCATGAACTCAAAGGCAGACCTTCCCAGAGAGGAATAGGATCCCAAATCCGAAAGGGCAAGCCTTTGGACCATAGTCCCTCCCCACTCTGAGGAGAATCCCCCCAAGGCTGAAGTCAGAGCTGAGCTAACCTGTGCCGAGGGCCCGAGGTGTAGAGATGGCTACAAAAACTTCAGAGTCGGCTGTGACACCCCAGACCAGACAGAGTAGTCCCAGCTCCAAGAGCTGTCTAGATCCGATGGAACCAAAGAACTCAGAGCAAGCTTCAGATCTGAGGATAAAGAAATTCTTGGATCCAATCCAGATGGACCCAGATGACCCAAATCCAAATACTCCAAGACTGAGTAGGGAGACAGAGGATGAAATTGCAGAGGTTGTGTAGTAGAAGGTCGGATCTCCAGACCCAGAGGGGTAGGAACCAACTGGATGCTTGACATGCCTGCACCAAGAGAATCCTTCTCACTAACCTATCCACATCTTCTTCTGTAAGGCTCCTGGAAGAGCGAGTGGACACTATGGAAGGAGACCTAGGCCTCTCCAAAAAAGGAGATGGAACCCTAGAAGAAACAGGGTCCAGTAAGGGAGAGTATCTAGTTCTTGGAAGGGGGTTTGACTCAAAAGTCAAATCTGATGTTTTTTGAGTCAGATCTGAAAAAGTCTGATCCGACAGGTCCTTAAGTCTTTTAAGCTACAGATCTGAAGATGAGATTGGATCCAATAATCATTTTTTCTTTTGCTTTGGATCCAAGTATGAAGTCGGATCTGACAATTTAGAAATTTTCTTTTTAGGATTTGAGGAGTCACTCGGATCTGAAAGAGGCCTTTTCTTAGCCTTCTCTGAAGTTTTTGTTGAGGCTGAAGAAGTACGTGGAGAAAGAGATACAGTCTTCTTCAGTTTTTCTGGGGAAGCTTAGGACAACAGCTCAAAAAAAGAGGAAGAGAGTAATCCTTATAGAATAACTTTATTTTTTCACTCAACCAGAGGTCTTTGGTTGAAGGAGTGGCAAATGGAGCAGTACTCCTGGAGGTGGTGTGCTCCTAAGCAATATACACATAAGGTATGTGTATCAGAGAAAGGAATCCGGTGACTGAACTTGGTGCATTTTTTAAACCCGTCCAGGACATTGTCTTTGTTGTCCATGTTAAAAAAGTTCAACAACTAAACCTGATGAAAAGAAGTCAGAAAGGAAGTAGTTATATAGCAGTAGAATTTTTTTTTTTAATATATATACAATAAAGGGAAAGGAAACGACTACCAACAATAGTATTAAAATAGAAATTACACCCTAGAGTGTAGAGAAAGGGGTAGTACTAACTATAGTACTCAAGAAGTACGTGAGTACAAATGGGTAAGGGAAAAACTAACAGATAAAGTGGTACAATAAAGGGAATAGCTGGAAAGGAAGGAAAATGTAATTAGAATGAGGAAAAGCCTTAAAAAGGGAAAAAATTCAATCTATCTGAATAGTCACTCGAGAGCACAATAACACCACGTCTTTCACTGGAAGTGGCAAATGAGATCTGAGTTACCCAGAGTTGGTGCATTGTGAGTAAGGGAGAAGCTTGAGAGTTTTCTGGTTACCACGAGCTTTTACAGTTGAGCTCAGAATGAAAATTGACAACATCAAATAATATTTTATT
Source organism: Protopterus annectens (assembly GCF_019279795.1). Classification (NCBI taxonomy): domain Eukaryota; kingdom Metazoa; phylum Chordata; order Ceratodontiformes; family Protopteridae; genus Protopterus; species Protopterus annectens. The sequence continues at coordinate 1,369,160,343 of NC_056745.1, forward strand.
AAAAAAAAAGGAAACACTTACTACAGTTTACACCTACCTGCACGGTGCTCTTCAGTTTAATAAACTGTAGGAAATTGCCTTCTACAAGATTTTTTCTTTTACTTTTAATCTGTAGAAAACTGCTTGCTACAGTCTGGACCACACACAAAGCACTACAGTGCTCAGGTTTGACTGCAAATGCAATACTGGCTTTTAAAGAGTGATTGGAATTAACTGATAACACCCCCCAACACTTTTCACCTGGGGCAGTTGCCCCACTCACCCCTCCCTCCCTAGTAAGCTACTAGTCAGAAATGTTCTCTGGTGCTCTGTGCTACACTGTCATACCACACAGTGACTCAATTAATACAGTGAAAGGCTGTAAAAAAAATATATATATATCTATATATATATATACATATATATATATATATATATATATATATATATATATATATATATATACATACACACACACACACACACACACACACACGCACGCACGCACGCACGCACACACACACACACACACACACACACACATACTGTGATGCTATATTCTGGTGCACATGATATACAATGCACACTGGTGTGGTTTTCAAACATATTGCAATTCTTTTCCATGTCTCTTGTTGTTACTATGAACCATTGTAATTACAGGTAATAATAATAGACATTTGTTAAATGGGTAGGTCAACTGGGCACACAGTCCCTTTTCAGGTCCAAACTGGGAACAATGTTTCATTAAGTGACTTTGCTCAAGACAAATGAATGCCAGCTGAATTAAACCATGCACTACAGGAACTACTGCTCACAGCCGTAATCTCTGCACCAACTGCCAGACAAGCCCAGGGATTCATTAAACTCTCTGCAGGAATAGTGTTATTTCCAGCATGGAGCGGATTGTGCCAGTTCAGCACAGCAGTGCGTCTTGCATATTCATGAAGGCACACTGCTGTATAACCTGCACGGGCATGATCCATGAACGAGTGCAGGCGGCATGTCTGAGCATTGCTTGCACAGTAAACACTCCCCTTGCACTCAGGAAGTGCCGTACGGCACTTTGAAAAGAAAAACAGTGTCCGCGGACACTGTCAGCATACCTCCAACTGAACAGATATCTGCAGAATGACCAGATTTGTGTCCTGGCAAAGAGCTGAGGCTCGATAAACATATGAGTGTAAGACCCCACATCCTCCGAGTAAGTCATGCTAAAGCAAAACTTATTAGTCTTCAACTTCACAAGTTTGTAAGAGCAAAATATTTAAAATCTGTCCTTTTTGCCCTCCCATCATGTTAGGCTTCATCCACATTGTCTGTTGTCAGAGGTGGAGAGGTATGACTGTTAGCAATGTGCACATCCCAAAACTAATAAAAAACAAATAATTAAGCCTTTTTTTCTGTCCCCACTAAAGTTTAAGTGTAGCTCAGCGGGTGTGCATGTCGTGCAGCTGTGTATAGCATAGCTTAAATATCTGAAGGAGCTAAATAGAAATATACATCCACAATAGTCAAAGTGAAATAGTGTAGTGGTTAGAGCTTTTGCTTAACATGCAGTCATTCATGGTTTGAGCCCCAATGCAATTCATTCATTTTTATATGTGAAAACAGCACTAAAAGTATATTTTTTCATAAATAGGTGGTGAATAATATATATTTGTTAACCAGGGTAGTATATCAGGTTCAAATGTGAGTTGTCATTGTAGTACAGATGTGCAATCCCTATATAAACACAAGTGTCTCATACAGTATAGCCACATAAGAATATAATGTAATGAAAGCACATAGGGGGATGTTATGCAAGGGAAACATACATATCATAAGATGTCAATAAGAAGGAATCAACCCCACAATCCTGATAGTCCATAAAATGAAAGCTGAACAATGCTAAATTATGCTCAGCTATGCTTAGGCAGAGTAAGCATTGCTTAAATTTGTGTGCTTAGCAATAATTAGCGTAGCTAAGTGGATTTGCGCACTGGTAAGCATTGCTTAGCATCTACCACTTTAAGCAATGCTTATCTCTGCTAAGCAGGTTTGCCCATCACTTAGCTTAGCTCAGCATATTCAAAATCAGCCAATCAGGGCAAAGGGTGGGAATCCAGCCCTATTTAAACTCTGCAGGTAGGAATACAACCATAACCAGTTGTAGCTGATCACTGCAGGCACTATGGCTGGTGTTGGTGAAGGTGTGTGCTTTCGGGAGCAGTGTTGGGGCATTCAGGAGGTCAGGGTAATGGTTGGACTCCTTGTAAAACACCATGAAGGGAGACTGCTGCAAAACCAGTACCAGGGCTCCCAATACAAAGCGGAGGCCTGGAACCATTTTGTATGTGACCTCACCAGTGCTGCTGGTATCCCTCAGACGGGTGAGCAGGTCCAGCACCATTATGCTGACCTGAAGCATAGGAAGAGGGACCTCTTGGACCAGTGGATCCAAGATGCTTGGGCACAGAATGTCCCAGCAGTGTGTAAGTATCAGTATCAATTATTGTGCAGCAAAGTCCAGCCTAAGTATGAGATGGATAGATATGCATAAATGTTTCTTAATCTCCTGCACAGCTGCAGGTGAGAGGGCTGCGAATGTGGATGCCCATGCCAAGCAGGCTGCTAAGGCTGCATCGCAAGGCTGGTGAGTACAAATCTAGCTTTCAGTAGTCAGGGAAAATTAAGAGAAAGGCTGCCAGTAGTTAGAAATGTGTATTGTTTGTACTGAATAAATGAGACATTAGCAGAGTAATACTGACGTACAGGATACATATCAATAAAAGTGTCAGTTCCTGTCAATAAAAATCAAAACCCCAGACTGTTGTGTTTACTTTGCTATGTGGTGGTATGAATTGGAGCAGATTTCAATGGGCATGTTGGTGAAGGGAACAGAGGGGATGAGGAAGTGATGGGTAGGTATGGTGTTAAGCAAAGGAATGCAATAGGTCAGATGGTAGTGGATTTTGCAAAAAGGATGGACATGACTGTGTTGAATACATATTTTAACAAGAGTGAGGAGCATAGGGTGATATACAAGAGTGGAAGAAGATGCACACAGGTGGGTTATATCTTATGTAGAAGGTCCAGTCTGAAGGTGATTGGAGACTGTAAAGTGATGGCAGGGGAAAGTGTAGTTAGGCAGCATAGGATGGTCATTTGTAGGGTGACAATGGTGATCAAGAAGATGAGGATGAGTGTGAGGGCAGCACCAAGGATCAAATGGTGGAAATTGAAAAATAGTAATTGTGAGGTGGTGTTCAGGGAAGAGTTAAGACAGGCACTGTGTGGCAGTGAAGAGTTACAGAATAGCTGGATAACTACAGCAGAGCTAGTAAGAGAGGTGGCTAGAAAGGTGCTTGGTGTGACATCTGGAAAGAGGAAGGAGGACAAGGAGACCTGTGGTGGAATGAAGAAGTACAGGAGAGTATACAGAGAAAGAGGTTGGCGAAGAAGAAGTGGGATTGTCAGAGAGATGAAGAAAGTAGACAAAAGTATAAGGAGATGAGGTGCATGGCAAACAGAGAGGTGGCGAAGGCTAAGGATAAGGCGTATGATGAGTTGTATAAAAGGTTGGACACTAAGGAGGGAGAAAAGGACCTGTAACGATTGGCTAGACAGTGGGACTAACCTAGTAAAGATGTGCAGCAGGTAAGGGTGATAAAGGATAATGAGGGAAACATACTCACAAGTGAGGAGAGTGTGTTGAGCAGATGGAAAGAGTACTTTGAGGGGCTGATGAATGAAGAGAATGAGAGGGAGAGAAGGTTGGATGATGTGCAGATAGTGAATCATGAAGTGCAGTGGATTAGCAAGGAGGAAGTAAGGATAGCTATGAAGAGGATGAAGAACAGAAAGGCTGTTGGTCCAGATGACATACCTGTGGAAGCAAAGAGGTATTTAAGTGAAATGGCAGTGGAGTTTTTAACTAGATTGTTTAATGAAATCTTGGAAAGTGAGAGGATGCCTGAGGAATGGAGAAAAAGTGTTTTGGTACCGATTTTTAAGAATAATATATATATATATATATATATATATATATATATATATATATATATATGTAGCAGTATAGATATATCTAAAAGAATATATATATATATTATATATATATACCCATAACATGCAGTGGAGTCATACCCAGCACCATACCTCTACACCTCTTAGTGCAATAAGTCTGGACAAAGGCTATCAAAATGGGAGGAAAATGGTCCAAGAAAAGGGACATAATGTACATACTGCAGTTATAAATGTAGAATGTTGCTACAGTAACAGGGTTCTTGTCAGCATACATGTTCAGAAGTATGTGAGTTCTGAAACTGAAATGTATGCCATCATTTACAGATAGAAATCCTCACATTATCACAGTGATTTACCACAGAAATGAAAATAATGATGCTGTGGAACAGAACATAGATATGAGCAATAATCCTGGACAGTCTGAAACAATCTGGCCAGTCGAGAGATATGCTCAGAACCCCTTAGTGCAACAAATCTGGACCTAGCCTGACCGGGGGGGGATGTAAAGCCATGAAATTGGGAACATATCCCAAATGCTGGAGTAGAGAAGGCAACACAGCTGATGCAGTAACACTCTCCTGTCTGTTGTACCATATATTGACTGGAATAGCCCAAGTCCAAAACCAAATTTCTCCCCATTACTCACTGACATAAATCTTCACATCATCCCATTGATGTGTCAGACATACACAACACGTATGGGGGCCAGGCAACAGTACATCTGATAAATATCAGGACATAACATCACAGTAGGGAAACTACACTGAGCGGCTAGGCATGTCACCAAGTACTGTCTAAACTACAGGCAAACTGACACAACACAAACCCAGTTTTGCTGTGGGGGAATACACAAATATATCAGGCACTACAGGGATGTAACAGCACTGACCAACAGACACCAGCGTGAAAGTGCATACCCAGAACCAATCTCACCACATTCCATGTGACATACTAGTAAGCCACATGAACAGTAGAGTATATGGAATGTGTGAACAAAATCATCAGCATGAATGACACTCGCACACTATCCCTATATATACTGGCCCAATTCACAGTGTAGTCTGATGCCTGACTGTGGTATTGGACATGTGTCAATCTGCCCCTATAAACATATACAGCTGATAGAACACCAGAAACTGGAGCAGCATACAAAGTCAGATAGAAAAGGACGCTCAACACTTACATCTACCCCTCTCCCTACACAAGCCAAATAACACATTCACAATACACTGCTACACAATCCTGACAGTCTGTCAACAATTGCCCGAAATACACAGTCCTCTCAACTGCATAGAATCCTACAGAATGTCCAGACTTCATCCTCTTATATAAGTCTTCTACACGTAACATATATACTACTTAGAAAAGCAAAACAAAAAAACTATACCACCAAGACAATGAACAGTCCAACCTTTTATTACTTAGAGCCTCGGCTATACAGAATTCAAAGAGCAAAATAACATAAAAAACATCAAAATTATATACACATAAAATTTACAAGTCACACAACACTGCAATTAATCAATTAAGTTAAATCAAATTAAATTACATACTTCCAGTCACATTCCTTATTTAACCCTAAGGGTTCCAACGTGTTGAACTTTAAAATAGGGAGACAGAGGATGAAATTGCAGAGGTTGTGTAGTAGAAGGTCGGATCTCCAGACCCAGAGGGGTAGGAACCAACTGGATGCTTGACATGCCTGCACCAAGAGAATCCTTCTCACTAACCTATCCACATCTTCTTCTGTAAGGCACCTGAGAGAGCGAGTGGACACTATGGAAGGAGACCTAGGCCTCTCCAAAAAAGGAGATGGAACCCTAGAAGAAACAGGATCCAGTAAGGGAGAGTATCTAATTCTTGGAAGGGGTTTTGACTCAAAAGTCTAATCTGATGGTTTTTGAGTGGGATCTGAAAAAGTCTGTTCCGACAGGTCCTTAAGTCTTTTAAGCTTCAGATCTGAAGATGAGATTGGATCCAATAATCATTTTTTCTTTTGCTTTGGATCCAAGTATGAAGTCGGATCTGACAATTTAGAAATTTTCTTTTTAGGATTTGAGGAGTCACTCAGATCTGAAAGAGGCCTTTTCTTAGCCTTCTCTGAAGTTTTTGTTGAGGCTGAAGAAGTACGTGGAGAAAGAGATACAGTCTTCTTCAGTTTTTCTGGGGAAGCTTAGGACAACAGCTCAAAAAAAGAGGAAGAGAGTAATCCTTATAGAATAACTTTATTTTTTCACTCAACCAGAGGTCTTTGGTTGAAGGAGTGGCAAATGGAGCAGTACTCCTGGAGGTGGTGTGCTCCTAAGCAATATACACATAAGGTATGTGTATCAGAGAAAGGAATCCGGTGACTGAACTTGGTGCATTTTTTAAACCCGTCCGGGACATTGTCTTTGTTGTCCATGTTAAAAAAGTTCAACAACTAAACCTGATGAAAAGAAGTCAGAAAGGAAGTAGTTATATAGCAGAAGAATTTTTTTTTTAATATATATATATATAATAAAGGGAAAGGAAACGACTACCAACAATAGTATTAAAATAGAAATTACACCCTAGAGTGTAGAGAAAGGGGTAGTACTAACTATAGTACTCAAGATGTACGTGAGTACAAATGGGTAAGGGAAAAACTAACAGATAAAGTGGTACGATAAAGGGAATAGTTGGAAAGGAAGGAAAATGTAATTAGAATGAGGAAAAGCCTTAAAAAGGGAAAAAATTCAGTCTATCTGAATAGTCACTCGAGAGCACAATAACACCACGTCTTTCACTGGAAGTGGCAAATGAGATCTGAGTTACCCGGAGTTGGTGCATTGTGAGTAAGGGAGAAGCTTGAGAGTTTTCTGGTTACCACGAACTTTTACAGTTGAGCTCAGAATGAAAATTGACAACATCAAATAATATTTTATTAAAAAAAAAAGGAAACACTTACTACAGTTTATACCTACCTGCACGGTGCTCTTCACTTTGCTAAACTGTAGGAAATTGCCTTCTACAAGATTTTTTTTCTTTTACTTTTAATCTGTAGAAAACTGCTTGCTACAGTTTGGACCACACACAAAGCACTACAGTGCTCAGGTTTGACTGCAAATGCAATACTGGCTTTTAAAGAGTGATTGGAATTAACTGATAACACCCCCCAACACTTTTCACCTGGGGCAGTTGCCCCACTCACCCCTCCCTCCCTAGTAAGCTACTAGTCAGAAATGTTCTCTGGTGCTCTGTGCTACACTGTCATACCACACAGTGACTCAATTAATACAGTGAAAGGCTGTAAAAAAAATATATCTATATATATATATATATATATATATATATATATATATATATATATATATATATACACACACACACACACACACACACACACACACACACACACACACACACACACACACACACACACGTGCGCGCACACACACACACACACACACACACACACATACTGTGATGCTATTCTGGTGCACATGATATACAATGCACACTGGTGTGGTTTTCAAACACATTGCAATTCTTTTCCATGTCTCTTGTTGTTACTATGAACCATTGTAATTACAGGTAATAATAATAGACATTTCTTAAATGGGTAGGTCAACTGGGCACACAGTCCCTTTTCAGGTCCAAACTGGGAACAATGTTTCATTAAGTGACTTTGCTCAAGACAAATGAATGCCGGCTGAATTAAACCATGCACTACAGGAACTACTGCTCACAGCCGTAATCTCTGCACCAACTGCCAGACAAGCCCAGGGATTCAGTAAACTCTCTGCAGGAATAGTGTTATTTCCAGCATGGAGCGGATTGTGCCAGTTCAGCACAGCAGTGCGTCTTGCATATTCATGAAGGCACACTGCTGTATAACCTGCATGGGCACGATCCATGAACGAGTGCAGGGGGCATGTCTGAGCATTGCTTGCACAGTAAACACTCCCCTTGCACTCAGGAAGTGCTGTACGGCACTTTGAAAAGAAAAACAGTGTCCGCGGACACTGTCAGCATACCTCCAACTGAACAGATATCTGCAGAATGACCAGATTTGTGTCCTGGCAAAGAGCTGAGGCTCGATAAACATATGAGTGTAAGACCCCACATCCTCCAAGTAAGTCATGCTAAAGCAAAACCTATTAGTCTTCAACTTCACAAGTTTGTAAGAGCAAAATATTTAAAATCTGTCCTTTTTGCCCTCCCATCATGTTAGGCTTCATCCACATTGTCTGTTGTCAGAGGTGGAGAGGTATGACTGTTAGCAATGTGCACATCCCAAAACTAATAAAAAACAAATAATTAAGCTTTTTTTTCTGTCCCCACTAAAGTTTAAGTGTAGCTCAGTGGGTGTGCATGTAGTGCAGCTGTGAATAGCATAGCTTAAATATCTGAAGGAGCTAAATAGAAATATACAGCCAAAATAGTCAAAGTGAAATAGTGTAGTGGTTAGAGATTTTGCTTAACATGCAGTCATTCATGGTTTGAGCCCCAATGCAATCCATTCATTTTTATATGTGAAAACAGCACTAAAAGTATATTTTTTCATAAATAGGTGGTGAATAATATATATTTGTTAACCAGGGTAGTATATCAGGTTCAAATGTGAGTTGTCAGTGTAGTACAGATGTGCAATCCCTATATAAACACAAGTGTCTCATACAGTATAGCCACATAAGAATATAATGTAATGAAAGCACATAGGGGGATGTTATGCAAGGGAAACATACATATCATAAGATGTCAATAAGAAGGAATCAACCCCACAATCCTGATAGTCCATAAAATGAAAGCTGAACAATGCTAAATTATGCTCAGCTATGCTTAGGCAGAGTAAGCATTGCTTAAATTTGTGTGCTTAGCAATAATTAGCGTAGCTAAGTGGATTTGCGCACTGGTAAGCATTGCTTAGCATCTACCCCTTTAAGCAATGCTTATCTCTGCTAAGCGGGTTTGCCCATCACTTAGCTTAGCTCAGCATATTCAAAATCAGCCAATCAGGGCAAAGGGTGGGAATCCAGCCCTATTTAAACTCTGCAGGTAGGAATACAACCATAACCAGTTGTAGCTGATCACTGCAGGCACTATGGCTGGTGTTGGTGAAGGTGTGTGCTTTCAGGAGCAGCGTTGGGGCATTCAGGAGGTCAGGGTCATGGTTGGACTCCTTGTAAAACCCCATGAAGGGAGACTGCTGCAAAACCAGTACCAGGGCTCCCAATACAAAGCGGAGGCCTGGGACCATTTTGTATGTGACCTCACCAGTGCTGCTGGTATCCCTCAGACTGGTGAGCAGGTCCAGCACCATTATGCTGACCTGAAGCATAGGAAGAGGGACCTCTTGGACCAGTGGATCACACAGAATGTCCCAGCAGTGTGTAAGTATCAGTATCAATTATTGTGCAGCAAAGTCCAGCCTAAGTATGAGATGGATGGATATGCATAAATGTTTCTTAATCTCCTGCACAGCTGCAGGTGAGAGGGCTGCGAATGTGGATGCCCATGCCAAGCAGGCTGCTAAGGCTGCATCGCAAGGCTGGTGAGTACAAATCTAGCTTTCAGTAGTCAGGGAAAATAAATAGAAAGGCTGCCAGTAGTTAGAAATGTGTATTGTTTGTACTGAATAAATGAGACATTAGCAGAGTAATACTGACGTACAGGATATATATCAATAAAAGTGTCAGTGCCTGTCAATAAAAATCAAAACCCCAGACTGTTGTGTTTACTTTTCTATGTGGTAGTATGAATTGGAGCAGATTTCAATGGGCATGTTGGTGAAGGGAACAGAGGGGATGAGGAAGTGATGGGTAGGTATGGTGTTAAGCAAAGGAATGCAAAAGGTCAGATGGTAGAGGATTTTGCAAAAAGGATGGACATGACTGTGTTGAATACATATTTTAACAAGAGTGAGGAGCATAGGGTGACATACAAGAGTGGTAGAAGATGCACACAGGTGGGTTATATCTTATGTAGAAGGGCCAGTCTGAAGGTGATTGGAGACTGTAAAGTGATGGCAGGGGAAAGTGTAGTTAGGCAGCATAGGTTGGTCGTTTGTAGGGTGACATTGGTGATCAAGAAGATAAGGATGAGTGTGAGGGCAGCACCAAGGATCAAATGGTGGAAATTGAAAAATAGTAATTGTGAGGTGATGTTCAGGGAAGAGTTAAGACAGGCACTGTGTGGCAGTGAAGAGTTACTGACTAGCTGGATAACTACAGCAGAGCTAGTAAGAGAGGTGGCTAGAAAGGTGCTTGGTGTGACATCTGGAAAGAGGAAGGAGGACAAGGAGACCTGTGGTGGAATGAAGAAGTACAGGAGAGTATGCAGAGAAAGAGGTTGGTGAAGAAGAAGTGGGATTGTCAGAGAGATGAAGAAAGTAGACAAGAGTATAAGGAGATAAGGTGCATGGCAAAGAGAGAGGTGGCAAAGGCTAAGGATAAGGCGTATGATGAGTTGTATAAAAGGTTGGACACTAAGGAGGAAGAAAAGGACCTGTACCGATTGGCTAGACAGTGGGACTGAGCTAGTAAAGATGTGCAGCAGGTAAGGGTGATAAAGGATAATGAGGGAAACATACTCACAAGTGAGGAGAGTGTGTTGAGCAGATGGAAAGAGTACTTTGAGGGGCTGATGAATGAAGAGAATGAGAGGGAGAGAAGGTTGGATGATGTGCGGATAGTGAATCATGAAGTGCAGTGGATTAGCAAGGAGGAAGTAAGGATAGCTATGAAGAGGATGAAGAACGGAAAGGCTGTTGGTCCAGATGACATACCTGTGGAAGCATGGAGGTATTTAAGTGAAATGGCAGTGGAGTTTTTAACTAGATTGTTTAATGAAATCTTGGAAAGTGAGAGGATGCCTGAGGAATGGAAAAAAAGTGTTTTGGTACCGATTTTTAAGAATAATATATATATATATATATATATATATATATATATATATATATATATATAGGAGTGCTACAGAATCCTGAAAGCTCAAAATCCTGAAGCCCAAAATCCTGAGACCAAAATCCTGAAAGTTCAAAATCCTGAAAACTCAAAATACTGAAATCACAAAATCCTGAAAACACACAGGATACTTATTCCAGCACAAGTACATGCAAAAAGAAATAAAACACAAACTATATTACTGTTTTGCAAGTATAAGCAGAGGGGCAAGCCCCTGCACTTACCGTGGGCTGCGGCCCCACACCACTACTACTTATATATATCAACTCCAAGATTGCACTTGGTGTGGTGAAGTGCAATCTGGAGTTGATATTTAAGTAACAGGGGTGTGGGTGCAACCACATGAGTGCAGGGGCTTGCCTGCATATAATTGAAGAGTAATATGTTTCTGTATGTACTTGCAGTGGAATATAGTAAGTGTTTGTATCCTGTGTGTTTTCAGGATTTTAAGTTTTCAGTATTTTGAATTTTCAGGATTTTGAACTTTCAGGATTTTGGGCTTCAGGATTTTGGGCTCAGATTCTGTAGCTTCTATATATATATATATATATATATATATATATATATATATATATATATATATATATGTAGCAGTATAGATATATCTAAAAGAATATATATATATATATATATATATATATATATATATATATATACCCATAACATGCAGTGGAGTCATACCCAGCACCATACCTCTACACCTCTTAGTGCAATAAGTCTGGACAAAGGCTATCAAAATGGGAGGAAAATGGTCCAAGAAAAGGGACATAATGTACATACTACAGTTATAAATGTAGAATGTTGCTACAGTAACAGGGTTCTTGTCACCATACATGTTCAGAAGGATGTGAGTTCTGAAACTGAAATGTATGCCATCATTTACAGATAGAAATCCTCACATTATCACAGTGATTTACCACAGAAATGAAAATAATGATTCTGTGGAACAGAACATAGATATGAGCAATAATCCTGGACAGTCTGAAACAATCTGGCCAGTCGAGTGCAACACATCTGGACCTAGCCTGACCGGGGGGGTGTAAAGCCATGAAATTGGGAACATATCCCAAATGCTGGAGTAGATACGGTGACACAGTTGATGCAGTAACACCCTCTTGCCTGTTGTACCATATACTGACTGGAATAGCCCAAGTCCAAAATCAAATTTCTCCCCATTACTCACTGACATAAATCTTCACATCATCCCACGGATGTGTCAGACATACACAACATGTATGGGGGCCAGGCAACAGTACATCTGATAAATATCAGGACATAACATCACAGTAGGGAAACTACACTGAGCGGCTAGGCATGTCACCAAGTACTGTCTAAACTACAGGCAAACTGACACAACACAAACCCAGTTTTGCTGTGGGGGAATACACAAATATATCAGGCACTACAGGGATGTAACAGCACTGACCAACAGACACCAGCGTGAAAGTGCATACCCAGTACCAATCTCACCACATTCCATGTGACATACTAGTAAGCCACATGAACAGTAGAGTATGTGGAATGTGTGAACAAAATCATCAGCATGAATGACACTCGCACACTATCCCTATATATACTGGCCCAATTCACAGTGTAGTCTGATGCCTGACTGTGGTATTGGACATGTGTCAATCTGCCCCTACAAACATATACAGCTGATAGAACACCAGAAACTGGAGCAGCATGCAAAGTCAGATAGAAAAGGATGCTCAACGCTTACATCTACCCCTCTCCCTACACAAGCCAAATAACACATTCACAATACACTGCTACACAATCCTGACAGTCTGTCGACAATTGCCAGAAATACACAGTCCTCTCAACTGCATAGAATCCTACAGAATGTCCAGACTTCATCCTCTTATGTAAGTCTTCTACACGTAACATATATACTACTTAGAAAAGCAAAAAAAAAAACTATACCACCAAGACAACGAACAGTCCAACCTTTTATTAATTAGAGCCTCGGCTATATAGAATTCAAAGAGTAAAATAACATAAAAAACATTAAAATTATATACACATAAAATTTACAAGTCACACAACACTGCAATTAATCAATTAAGTTAAATCAAATTAAATTACATACTTCCAGTCACATTCCTTATTTAACCCTAAGGGTTCCAAAGTGTTGAACTTTAAAATATATAGTGTTTCTGTTTTACATAACTTAACATCCAAACTCACTAATTCCCCCAAAGATACCTCAGCCATTTCTAAGACACAACCAATAATGTGATCAGGGTTACAGTTATGAAATTCAGAAAAATGACTACCAAGGGGGCTATCAGTTCTAGCATTTTTTATGTCTCTTAGGTGTTCTTGAAAGCGGACTTTAAAGCTTCTGCTCATCTCACCAATGTAATATTTATTACAACTACATCTAAGAGCATATATAACCCCACATTTATTACAATTAAAGTTACCCCTGACCAAAAATTGATGTCCATTAATATACTTAAAGCCATTGATCACATTTTTACATATGAAGCCATGAAACTGGGAACATATCCCAAATACTGGAGTAGATACGGTGACGCAGTTGATGCAGTAACACCCTCTTGCCTGTTGTACCATATACTGACTGGAATAGCCCAAGTCCAAAATCAAATTACTCCCCATTACTCACTGACATAAATCTTCACATCATCCCACTGATGTGTCAGACATACACAACATGTATGGGGGCCAGGCAACAGTACATCTGATAAATATCGGGACATAACATCACAGTAGGGAAACTACACTGAGCTGCTAGGCATGTCACCAAGTACTGTCTAAACTACAGGCAGACTGACACAACACAAACCCAATTTTGTTGTGGGGGAATACACATGTAATTGCAAATATGTCAGGCACTACAGGGATGTAACACCACTGACCAACTGACACCAGCATGAAAGTGCATACCTAGAACCAATCTCACCATGTTCCATGTGACATACTGGTAAGCCACAGGAACAGTAGACTATATGGACTGTGTGAACAACATCATCAGCATGTTTGCCGCTCACTCACTGCCCCTACATATACTGGCTCAATTCACAGTGTAGTCTGATGCCTGACTGTGGTATGGGACATGTGTCAATCTGCCCCTACAAACATATACAGCTGATAGAGCACCAGAAACTGGAGCAGCATGCAAAGTCAGATAGAAAAGGACGCTCAACACTTACATCTACCCCTCTCCCTACACAAGCCAAATAACACATTCACAATACACTGCTACACAATCCTGACAGTCTGTCAACAATTGCCAGAAATACACAGTCCTCTCAACTGTATAGAATCCTACAGAATGTCCAAACATCACCCTCTTATATAAGTCTTCTACACGTAACATGTCTGGCAGTCTGATACATGATTGGGATGATATCTGGAATGAAATCACTATATAATGATATATTATACCTATATACCTCTTACAGCATGACATCTGGACAAAGCCTGACATATTTGGGGGCAGAGGCCCAAACACAGGGGCATTATTGACATATTGCTGTCATAAACTGAGAAAGTTGCAGGTGTAACAGGGTTGTTGTAACATATCTGTTTTGAGGGATATGAAGTCAGAAACACACATGGATGTTACCATTTACTGACTGCAATCCTCAGAGTATGCTACTGAATTTCCAAGGCAAAAAATGTGTGAGTAACACACCAAAAATATAAGAGTCCAAACTCTGGCCAGTCTGCAGATAGCCCTACAGTTGAGAGTTATGTCAACCACATAACACTATCAGACTTAAATTCATGCAGAGCAGCCATATCCACACAAACCCTGTCAAACTAGCATTACTTCAACTGTATAACAGCAATACTTACATTCTGTTGCTATGTCTGGAACATTCTCCCCCAGTTTGTTGGGCTGTCTCCACGGTGTTTGTTGTAAGAGGCATTTCCAACTATACTCTGTGATGCTGTTTGTCACACACCTCCATGAAGTACTCCACCTAGGCAAGAAAAAGGGGCAATGCTCACCTGAAGTACTCAGTTACAGGGCTGTGTTTTCATGCTATTGGCTATGCAAATGATACCACAGCTGTTCCACATGCAATTAGCAAGTGGGGGACTCCAACTGGTGCACAGGCCATTGGCTGCTCATGAGCATTACCTACTAAAGAGAGAGAGAGAGAGACACACACACACATAAACAGACACACACACACACACACACACACACACACACACACACACACACACACACACACACACACACACACACACACACACACACACACACACACACACACACACACACACACACACACACACACACACTGAGACTGATGGAGTATACCAACTGAACTGAAAACAAATAAACACAGCTATGTCAATCAATTAAGCCTTAATGGAATGTAGTGAGGGGCATGTAAATGTGGAAAATAGGAATTTCAAACAATATTATGTCTCAGCAATACATGCTGTACTGATATATTGCAGAGCAGAATCTATGGCCATAAAAACTGTCTGTGTGCAGTATCATAGAACACAGCTCAGAGCCCTGAGTCACCCCAGGAAAGGATGGCTCACATATGACCACTACTGGAGACTGTGTTGCACAATACTGAATGTGACACTGCTAGGCCACACCCAGTGCAAATCATACCATCAGTAACTCTGCTACGTCCAGCTCTGACTTGTGCCTCTTTTTCCATTGCCAATGTCTCCAACCCATATAATATAGCTGGTCTCACTACCTTCTTGTAGACCTTCCCTATCACTCTTAATGGTACTTAGCTGTCACAAATCACACATGACACTCTTCCCCACCATCCACATCCTTCCCGTACTCAAGTCTTCACCTCTCACCCACACTCACCATTACTCTGAACTGTTGTTCCCAAGTATTTACACCTATCCACCTTTGAAAACTGTACTACCTGCATCCTCACCATTCCTCCATCCTCCCTCCCATTCACACACATATATTCCATCTTAGTCTTGCTGACCATCATTCTCTCCTCTCTAGACCATACCTCAACCTCTCCAGGGTCTCCTTAACCTGTTCCCTACTCTCACTATAGACCACAATGTCATCTGCAAACAGCACAGTCTAGGGGGACTCCTGTCTGATCATGTCTGTCAAACCGTCCATCGCCACTGCAAATAAGAAAGGGCTCATAGCTGATCCGTGATGTACTCCCACCTCCGCCTTAAACACACCTGTCACTCCCAATACAGAACTCACTGCTGTCACACTAGCCTTGTACATATCCTGTAGCATTCTTACAGATTCCTCTTCCACTCCTGACCACCACATACAATACCACAACTCCTCTCTAGGCATGCTGTCATATACTGTCTCTAAGTCCACAAAGACACAACGCAGCTATGTCCAACCTTCTCTGTATGTCCCCATCAACACTCAGAGCAAACATCATATCTGTACTGCTCTTTCCTGGCATGAAACCATGCTGCTGATCAGTAATCCTCACCATACCTCTTAACCGTATCAAATCTCTCGGTTTTTACCGGTTTTGAGGTCCAAATAATGGGGTGCCATGATTCCCGAGTGGCACCACTTATTTTTTGAATTTCCCAGCTTTTTTTAAATGTTTTCCCCTGGCTTTTTTTTCGAAGTGACATCATCACGAGCAGGCATGCGAGGTGACATCAGCTTCGTGAGCAGCCTGCCAGCCTATCAGAATTCGTCTGAGGGCTGCTCTGGGCTGAGACACTGAGTTTAGTTTGTTTTAACTTTTTAATTTAAAATAAGTGTTGCATACTTGCAACTCGCGTTACTTGCTTAATTTATTTACTTTGTTTAGTTAGAAGAAGAAGGCAGGAGTCAGGACACAGCAACCCCATCTCTTGGCAGCAGAGCAGAGGCTGCTGCAGTGTTGAGCAGCAGAACAAGCCTACTACTGACTCTCAATGGACACGGAGTTGTGCGGCGATGAATCCCGGTCCCAGACAGATGGTCATCATGATAATTTATTTCTTCTTCTGCTGCTTATTCCTCCTGGGCCGCACCTCCAGCAAGTAAATAAAATAAATAAAGAAGAAAGATAAAAAAATGAACTTGAGTCATAGACTCATATGATAATTTTGTTCTCGTATCTCGTTCATGACACAAATGTGTTTTGAAAGAGAAAGGGAAGCACAGCTGCCCCTGCAAAAATTTGCTGTATGAGTTTTTTTCTGAATTTTATGATGTTTTGTGTCCTTGATATTGTGTATTATAAATATTATACTAATGTTTTTGAGTGCTAATGAAATGTAATTCTCTATTTCATTAGTGTGTGTGTGTGTGTGTGTGTGTGTGTGTGTGTGTGTGTGTGTGTGTGTGTGTGTGTGTGTTATAAAGAGAACAAAGAAACATGCCTTAATATAGCATGGGCAAATTTACATAAACGGACTACTTCCCATCTAGCCAAACTCAACTGCTAGTGCATTCAGAAAGAAGGTCTGAGACAAGCTGTGCAGGGCAGCAGAACCACTGGTCTTAGGTAAGAGGACACTGCCAACTTAATCGTGGTAAGCCATGAAGATAAGCAATATGACGCAATCCATGTTTGCTGTTTTCATATTAATATTCTACAGTAAATATTATAAAATTACAAATTAGAATACAAAATGAATTGCTGAAGGATGTGGCTATTGGCATTGCATTTTTTCAGTTCCATACAGTAGGTAGAAAGCAAGATGTGGGCAGTGCTGGAATGATGTTTGCTGTTAACTTTCTAAATAAAAATAAAGATACTGTGAGTTTTTTGGAGTTTTGGAGACTTTATATTCATGTATGTAGCAAACTTTGTATGTCAATGGCAGGGAGATGACAAGGTGTTGTGTTTGTCAGAGTACTGCATGATTTTCCAACTGCTTTCACAAAGTAAACAATACAAATTAAAGAAATGAAGTTAAAAAGGACACTACTCAGTTTTGTCTTCTGTGTCAGGATATAACAACATTTCAAGACCGTTGCTTTTACTATCTGCTTCTGCAAGCTACATTTCCTCATACTGGTTCCTGGAATATTTATATCTCCAGTTCAGCAGTGTGTGTGTGTGTGTGTGTGTGTGTGTGTGTGTGTGTGTGTGTGTGTGTGTGTGTGTGTGTGTGTGTAAGTAGACTTTTATGATGGAAATGTTCTGAACTGGGCAGTTTTGTCATTATTGGTTCATGCATTTTGTTTCATTGCCTACTGAAAAAATGTTCAAACAATAAATTTAAAATGTACTCGGTCTAACAAGTGTGCTGTATTATACAAGGAATATAATTTAATAAAGTCAGGAAGGTGTATCAAAGAACAGATGTATGTTTCTTGTTTTGTGTGTAAGGGGCCTATGATTTGACAACAGCCCAAAGGTAATCTTTATCCATCACTGGCCAGATGCATTTTCTTTTCATGTGGTGTGTGTTTCAATACTGTTTCAATGAATGTGAGTTTCAAGGGCAGAAAAGTGTTAATGCTATGTTTATTTTTATTGTGAGACAGTATTGCTTTGTTTAGCAGATGTCTATTAGTGTTTGTGCATTGTGCTATACAATGTAAAAATAAAATCCAAATAATCATTGTAGAAGTAAAGCAGTATGCACATTAGTGTTTATGGTAAATGGGGCAAAATACCCAGGTAATGGGGCATTGGAATGGCTGCAGGTGGACTCTGGTGCCATATCTTGGTTGTCTGTTCTTCAGTTTGCGTTTGAAAGTTGGTATCCTACAATTCCATTGGAGTGGGCGGGGTTATACAATTATGTACGCAAATTTTATGTTAATCAGCATACAGATTTGTACTTATTTTTCATGGGCTTTGTCCAGATTTTTGATGTTTCCAGGTTGAGAGGTATGATCCTCACCTCCCTTCTTAGCATAGCTTCCACCACCCTTTACCATTACCTCATGCTGTGACTGATCAGTGTTATCCTTCTGTAGTTACTCCAGCTCTGCACACTACCCTTATTCTTATAATCAGTACCAAAACACATTTTATCCACTCCTCACACATTCTCTCACTTTCCTAGATTACAGTGAACAATCCAGTTAAAATGACAACTGCCATTTGTCCTAAACACATCCATGCTCCCACAGGTATGTCATCTGGACCAATGCCCTTTCCATTCTTAAACATCTTCATAGCTATGCTTATTTCCCCCTTGATAATCTGTTACACATCCTGATTCACCATACTCACATCATCCAACCTTCTCACTGTCTTATTCTCTTCATTCAACAGCCCATTAAAGTACTGTTTCCATCTGCTCAACACACTCTCCTCCCTCATGAGTTCACTTCCACCATTATCTTTTCTCTGCCTTATCTGCTGCACATCCTTCCTAGCTACATGATCTGTCAAGCCAATTGGTACACGTCCTATTCTCCATCCTTGATGTCCAAACTTACATACAACCCTTCAGATGCCCCATCCTCAGTCATTGCTACCACTCTCTTTGCCATGCACCCCATCTCCCTATACACCTGTCTACTTTCTTCATCTGTCTGGCAATCCCACTTCTCCTTGACCAAGCCGCATTCTACTCATCTCCCTTACTATCCTAGATGTAGTTACCCAGATATTTGCTAACTCTTCATTGCCACCCACTGCCTGTCTTAACTCTTCCCTGAACTCAACCTCACAATCACCCTTTCTCAGTATCCACCATTTGATCTGTGGTGCTGCCCTCACAATCCTCCCCCTCTTCTTGATCGCCATCATCCCACAGACCAACCTTCCATGCTGCCTAACTTCACTTTCCCCTGTCACCACTTTACAGTTATCAATCCCCTTCAAACAGGCCCACCTGCATAGGAGATAATCCACCTGTGTGCATCTTCCTCCACTGTTGTATGTCACCCTATGCCCCTCAGTCTCGGTCTTGTAAAACTATGTATTCACCACACCCACATCCAATCTGTGCTGTAAACTACACTACCATCTTACCTTCTGCATTCCTTTGCTTAACACCAAACCTACACATCACTTCTGCATCCCCTCTCTCTCCTTCACCAACATGCCCATTGAAATCTGCTCCAATCACTACTCACTTACCCTTGGGTACACACATCACCACTTCATCCAACCACACCAAAGTACATCTGTCTCATCTATCACATGTGCAATTAGCGGAGCATATGCACTAATAACTGTCAACATTACACCATCAATTCCTAGCCTCCTGAACACCACTCTACCTGACACTCTTATCACCTCCACAAACACTCTTGGCATAATGTTCCT
Organism: Protopterus annectens; assembly: GCF_019279795.1. Taxonomy (NCBI): domain Eukaryota; kingdom Metazoa; phylum Chordata; order Ceratodontiformes; family Protopteridae; genus Protopterus; species Protopterus annectens. Next base: position 1,369,180,432 of record NC_056745.1, read on the forward strand.
TCAGGTTAATGCCCACACCATTTCCCCTCCCATACACACCATGATAGAACTATTTGTACCCAACTCCGATACACACAGCTGTACACGCCTTCCATCTGGTCTCTAGCACACACAATATATCCACCTTTCCTCTGTCCAGCATATCAGCTAGCTCTGTCCCCATACCAGTCATACTCACAACATTAACAGTTCCTACCCTCACTACCACACACCTAGCCTTTCACCTCCCTGCGTGTCATATGAGCATCAGACATCCTCCAGGGTATGTTGTGAATGTAAAGGCTACTGCACTATCAAATTACATATGTGTGTTACAGCAATATGAAGAAAGTGTCACTAATTGTGGCCTATAGCCCACCATGTATGTGCGTTGTCCTACAGATGTCCTGCCCTAACAGGTTGACATGACTGACTGAGCAGCAAGACTGTCATTACAGTGTGCCATACTGACATAGAACAGAAATGTATAGCGGGTATTACTTGTGCATATGTATGTATGGGTAGGTGAACCTGGTTGCCTCATAACAACTGACATGGGATGCAAAACGTCAGGTGAATAAGCTGTACATGTTGTGCATGTGTGTAACCTTAGTTTCTGTGCATCCAACAGAGATACACCTGTACAGCTACTGGTTGTGTCATTGCCCGGCACAGACATGGGTAGTATGATAAGCATGAGTATCATGTTGAAATTGTAGAGGTGGCCAACTGTGTTCTGACCCTGTGCCCATGCCTACTACAAACAGATATATGACCAGCCACATAGCTGTATGGCTTCAGCAATACCTTACTTATAAACCTGTCTCCACCAAAGTAGAAAAAAACCCTTTGCTGGACAGCAGCAATGCACAAAGCACATAATGTGATGCTATATTGGTTGTACAGGGCAAAGTAGGAGCAGGCACCAACTGGGCGACATGTCAACCTTTGTCTGAATAAGCATAATAGGTCACAGGTGGACTACTGTAAGGCTGACTATTAGTACAAATTGGACACATCCACTAAGGGCAACCACAAGGCCATCTTCACATATGTCTGCAGTCTCAGAGGCATCAACCCACCCTTTAATGGTGATCAATCACAGCACATACACACACACCATAGCTACAGTCAACCTGCTGTAGACAGGTTTAGGGCAAACATCACCACCCTCGATATGCACAGCACACTCACCCCTCCCCTCATCATCATGGATCAGGTGCAAATTGCTTAATCAAAGTTAACAAAAGCAAATCTCTTTGGGGCCTGATAACATTCTTGTGTGCATCCTACATGAACCCAGGCATATGTTTCCAGTTCCATTACACACTGTATGCAAGCAAAGCCTGAGCACCATTGACATCCCATCTGCAAGGAACACAGCCACTGTCATCCCTCTACACAAGCATGAATGATGAATGGTGGTTTATGCAATGTACTGGCCTTCATTGGAGGGAACATAACTCATCAGGACCAGGAGTACAATGCATGTTCATACAGTGCTGCCAGGTACAGGGGTATGATGTGTTTGTAAGTGGTGGCTAGTGATAATCCATATGCATGTGCTGGGTCTGTAAAGAACTCTGGGCAATGTCTGAGGTCCTGTGATGTGTTTCTCTGTGTATGTCTTCCAGGTATCATTCCGCGGCAAATGCCTTACACCGATGCGGAGACAGCAGTCATCACAGAAGTTGTGATCTTAAACTATGCCATCCTTTCTGTCTGTAACTGGCAAAATCTGCAGGAGTGGACTGCCCTGTCAGATGAGATCATCCACAGAGTGAATGTGTTGGGCTACCATGGATGCACATACGATCAGGTCAGGCATAGAGCAACTGACCTGATATGTTGTGCCCGGCAAAGGGCTCCTGCTGTAGCAGGGACTGTACTGCTACCGGTGGGGGGCCAGCCGCACAGGCCCCACTTAAGGTGACAGAGGAGCTCCTTGCCAACCTTGAGGTAGTTCCCACACAAATTCAAACACAAGAAACAGCAGTTGTTTAGATGGTTGGCACCCAGGCAACATGTGAGGAGCATCCAGGTAAGGCCAAAGTGCACATCGATGTAATAAGGTAACATTTAAACTGTCTTCTACAGAGTCTCTAGATGCATATGTCAGTGCAAATTGTATTAGTAGGTGGGGTGTAGTAATGCACAAATGCACATCTATGGTGAAGGACAGAAAATTGTGTAATATCATAGTGTGTACTTTACCTGTGCAGAAATGTAGCATTCATCTTGAACCAATGCCTAATGTGAATCTGCTGACAATACCTCTCCCTCACAGCTACATAGGTCCCTCTAGTCTGCACATGGGACAGCAGCCTGAACCCAGTAAGTATGGGGTTTCCCTATTGTGGCTCACCAGTACCTCAGGCATGCTAAAGTTAATGCATGTGACCATGCACACAACTGTTACACTCAGCCATTTGGCAATATCTGCATGTTCACCTGTGGTGGTGTTTACTGCATTGCATCACGGTGGTCATGACAGGGGCCTATTTGCAGGAGATGTGACATATTGTAGCATACCTCACAGCCTGTCATTGCAGGACACCTGGACAAAGACTGACAAAATGGGGGACAAAGGCCCAAAACTAGGGTCATATTGTAGAAATTAGTGTATACAGTACATATAAGTGGTGTACACACCTGTTAGAATGCCAGGTATGTGTGATATACAAACATGAGAGCACAATAGACAAGTTTCAAAATACTGCCAACCTTTCATGTGACCTATAACCTGTACCATTCAATTGTAAAGCAAACAAATCTGTTAGGGGAACAATAATGACACATAACAATACTACAACAACCTAGATGTATATGTGTGCACAGGCTGAAGCTAGTACTGTGTTTAGGCAGCTTCCCATATAACTACAGCAGTACATCTTATTGGGTACACAACAGCCATCAATTACAGAGACTCTTTGATTAACAGCAACTAATGGTCAGCTGTCCTACCAGGATTATCCTAACATATACCCAGTTGCTCGCTACAGCAACAGCCATTGTTCACATAGAGCTGACGAAGTTGCTAAGGGACCACATGTTTGAGATGTATCAGAGTGGAGAAGGATACCAAAACATTTCCACATCATTGCATATACCATGGAGCACAGTGCAGACAGTCATCAAAAGGTGGTGAAAATATGGGGCTACAGTGACATTGCGAATGAGTGGACATCCCACCAAAGTCTATGAGAATACAAGACCAAAACTGGCAAGGGAGACTGCCAGGAGCCCTACAGCAACAGTGAAGGAGTAGCAGGAATCTCCAGCAAATACTGGGTGTGTACTACATGTCACAACAACCTTCCATGGTCTCCATGTGTCCTGCCTATAGGGTAGGGTTGTAAGATGACAGAAGTTCCTCACACCAAACAATATCCAGGCCTGGTGAAAGTCTGAAAACAATACATCAGGTCTCTAAAAAGCAAGTAGGAAAAAGTGTTATGGTAGTATGGGACCACAGTTGTACTATATGGCCACAATTCTGACAGGTGTGTTTGGCGCAATATCACCACTGCACATCACCACAACACCACCACCCCCATGTTGAAGCATGGTGATGGCAGTATCCTGCTTTGGGGTTGCTGTTCACAAGCTGGAACTGGGACTGTAGTCAAGTTAGAGGGGATTATGAACAGTTCCAAACATTGGTCAATTGTGGCTCCAAAATGTTCTGGTGTCTGCCACATAGCTGTGGATGGTGAGGAATTTCACCTTTCCACACAACAATGGCCAAAACCATACAGCCATATCAACAAAAGGATGGCTTCACCAGAACACATGCAATGTTCTGCACTGCCCGAGTCAGAGCCCACACCTACGTCCAATAGGATATATGCAGGATAACATGAAGAGGCAGTGCACAGGGGATGCTCTTGCAATCTGGCATAATTGGAGGTGTTTTGCAAGGGAGAGTGTGCAAACATTGGCAAGTCAAGATGTGCCATGCAGATAGACACCTTCTCAAGAGGACTGCATGCTGTGATTAAATCAAAAGTTGCTTTAATTGAATGTTACTTTAAGGTTGTGCACACTCATGCAACCAGCCTATTGTACCTATTTCAGTTACCAGATGTTACCTGTAACTGATGTGTATGTTCTTCAATTGGATTGCACAGGCTATATCTCATATGAAATGATGGCAATGTTCTGACCTGATTTCCGAGGTCGCATGTGATATATCACGAAAACCTGGCATGTTAACAGTTGGGTGTACACTTACTATATCCATTGTAAGCTTGGGAAGTTGTTTGAGTAACTGGCTTTGTTTTAAAATACATGTACTACAGGTTATGCAGTCTGCACCTCCAATTAGGACATTACTTAGTGGCAACAATCCACAGGCCAACCCAGTAATGTATCAGACAAACACAGAAGTTATGAGGAACAGACCAAACAGATGAGAAACACATGTAGACATTCAGCAAAACCCTGTACAGTTGGGGGTATGTTCTGTGGGAGTTACCACAGTGTTATACAGGTGAACAGCAATAATTTACATGGGTGCAGTGTGTGTGCTAGGTGAAGGGCCATCACCTGCTAACACCACTCATGTATCCCAGAGGTGTATATTAATAGTAACGGTAATTGGAAAAGGCTGCACTGCATGATGCTGAAGGTCCGTCCAGAGTGCGTATGTTATTGTCTGACTGTGTGTCATCAATGCCCCAGTAGGCTAATGTGAGGTCTGTGTAATGCCTTTGAGGCACCTCGTGTGTGTGTGTGTGTGTGTGTGTGTGTGTACCAGCAAACCTTATAGTGCCAGTAGTAATGTAAATATGTTGTTTTACTCACAGGTGGACATGGTGGCTGTGGTCCCTCCTGCTCTGATACAAATGTCAGTGTCAATGCAAAATCTGACCATGATGATACTCATATTGAGGCATGGGTGGGGTTGCCAGGGGCTGATACTGTGCTATCAGTTGACACCCCACTAATGTCAACCCCATCCCCACACACAGTCACAATGCACACACATGCCCCGTCACCAGTGGCCACAGATAATGGACAGTTGATGGGTGGTGGCATGGAATAGGCTACTGTGGTGACTATGGCAAGTGAGGGTGCAGGCACGAGCGATAGCCAGAGTGTTGGTGAGGTCCCACACAGGCAGATGGGCAGGGGTGCTCGGAGGAGGATTGCAGCCTATCATGCCCCTGTTGCAAGTGCCATGGCAACAGTCACCAGATGTATGTTTCAGGCTGTCATGGGGTCACAGGCATGTAATGAATGTAATACCAAACATATACGCAGGGTCATGGATGAATATGGCCCTGGTGTCCGTGGCAATATGAACTCACTGCAGCCATCTGTGAGCGTACTGGGGTCATGGATAGATGGTGGGTGGAGACCTTGGCACTCCTCATCCATGAAATATCTGTGCTTGAGCATTTAGTGGATGCTGGCCAGCAGCCATGTGGCTGTAAAGCAGCACCACGATCAGCTGAGGGTCTATGTGGCCAGGCACCATCCCATTCCCATGCTAGCAGTACCACCAGCACTACTGAAGGGGGTGTGCTGTCCACGCCACGACACAGCAGGCCATAGGCACATGATCCTGGCCGGTCCCAATGGGGACATGGATCCAGCAGGCAGCAGTCACCAGCGTGGAGTAGTACTGCATCTGGAATTGACCCTGGTGGTGCCAGTGATACCCTCGGCAGGCCCAGTTCCTGTGTCCATGTCCAGAGATGGTGAACTGTACACCCTGCCATGTATTGCCCACAGCTGTCCAAAATATCAAACACACACATCACCATCAGAAAAGTCACCTCCACACACACACACACACACACACACACACACACACACACACACACACCACCCCTGCACTGCCCATTTAATGAACAACCCCCAAGCACACACACATGATGTCAACCGTGTGGCCCAGCCTAGGCTTCTGGCAAACCCACACAACACCCTGTGAATATGATGATACATGTGCCACATCCATGCCATCCATACCATCAATGCAGGGACATGCTTATATGGGTCTGATGCATAGGGTGATTTCAGTAGAGTGTAGCTATTTAATGCTGTGTAAGGTGCTGTCATCTGGCATTTGTAATGGGTACACATCAAAGTGTGTGTGTACCTTTTCAGCCATGATGCATTATTGGCGTTAGTAACACTAAGTGAATGTGTCATCAAATGCTGTATTCTGTTTGTGTTTCAGGTGTCTGTGTGTCAGCAGGATGTGGCCCTGCAGACATTACTAACAAGGGGTATGGCAGTGTAGTAACACATCAACCACATCATTGTCGGGGTACAGCTATATCTGCACACATTTCCCAGGTCTGTGTAACAGCTCTTGCATGTGCCTCACAGCTTATAGGGCTGAGGGGTTGTATCTCAGCCTATGGTGGTTGACATCAGCTCTAGTATAGTGGACAATGGTAAGTGTGGTGGGTGTAACACACCTCATATTGCTAATACCCTCAACTCCAGAGGATATTGTGTCACCCAAACAGAGAATACTATTCACACACACACACACACACACACACACACACACACACACACACACACACACACACACACACACACACACACACACACACACACACTAACACGCGCGCACACTTGCCAGTACTGACATAGCAGACCAACTTATCTTGTTAGTCATACCATACTATTCCATACTGTTGCACAGCACTTATACAGCTGAAGAGTGTCTACAGATACCACTACGGTTGATGTGAACAGCGGCCCTCATACAGTAGACTTAGGAATGTGTACTGTGTGTACCATGGCATAAAATATGAATCCATGCCCATACAATGGATGTCGTTCACAGACAAACACACACACACAAGATACTCTTCTCTCACACACATTTGCCAGGACTGAGATTAGAACTCCTATTTATTTATTGTTACTACATTGTTACGCATTTTTCGCATGTGCCATGGAGGTTATGGGGTGACACTTGTCCAAAGGTACTTCTAAAGTGAGGGACATCAGGCCTTGCAAATTATGACAATGGGTGATGTACTGGGTGAGAGAGGCCACAAAATACTGTAACCTACACATATACACACACACACACACACACACACACACACACACACACACACACACACACACACACACACACACACACACACACACACACACCACACCACACACACACACACACACACACACTTGCCAGGACTCATATTAGAACCTCTAGCTATGTGGTTATTGGTATTATAGTGTTATGCAGTTACTGCACACACCACAGAGCTTATAGGTTGTAGAATGTCCCAAGGTATCTATATAGTGAATACCATCTACAGCACTTGTAAGGTATTGCAATGGTAGTTGTACTGGGTGAGACGGGCCACCAACTACTTTCACCCACATGTTTACACACTCACACTTTCAGACATACTAATGCACAAACACACATTTGACAGTACTGAGATTCATAGGTTCAAAGAGTCATAGGTGTGTATGTTGCAAATGGCCATGGAGGCTTTACAAGGCTAGCCCATGGGAATACACTGACATTATGTCACCTGACGATACTCCCCACTGTGTCTACTGAGTATAGTCACTGGAGTTATCCCTGGGGTGGGTATTCTATTCTCTATCCACTCCTCCTGATTTCTCTTGAAGAGGGCCAGTGATGTGCTTGGCTTGATATGTATGTGGTGTCTATTCTATAGTGTGGCCAGTCTCTGGGTTGTGAACCTGTCCCTCCAGCATGTCCTATTGATTGTGAGGATGGATTTGAGGTATCTGGGGCATGTTGTGTGGACAGATTGGTTTCCTCAGATGCAGCATTCCTGACAGGGTTGGGTCAGACATGGCTGTGTATGTCAGGCAGAGATCGCACCTAAGTAGCCAATATGAGACAGAGATGCATTGCAGTTGTTGGAGTCTGTCCATATGGGGCAAGTGTGTAGTACCTAAGATCCTCTTTGTGAGGTACATTTAAAGCCTCTCCTGTTGTTGCTGGTGTCTAGTGGGGTACATAGCAAATGGGCCATAGTACACATTGACTGGCCTACTGAGGGGATTGTACAGGGAAACACTGTCTTTTACTTTCTGGATTCAACACCTTGAGTCAGGAGAAGTGACATATGGAAGGACTTTGGGAAGACAGTGGCCACCATAGCGCTCACTGTCAACCTGTGTTCCCAGTTCCACTATACCAACATCAGTGTTCAGTGGACTACCATCAATGTATTACTTTATGGGAACCATGTCAAACCCAAAGGGGATGGCAGCACATCATCTGGCATTGAGCTTATTTCCAGGGTTCTGACAGCAGTCATAGGTCTGAGAGATGCCTTTGTGAAGGATGTCAACCTCACATGGGGGGGGGGGGTAATAATAGCACCTACCTTGTAGTCATCTTCAAACATTGTCAGCCAGGGCACCTTTGTATTGGGCTGGTCCTCAGAGGTGTGGATCCCAAATGTGAAGGAACCCAGGTCCACAACCTATGGGACTCCACTCGTGACTGTTCAGCAGTCTGACATGGAGTCCGCTGCTTTCACACTGTGGGTTCTATTTGTGAGACGGTTTGCAGGCAACCTACTAATGTAGGGGTGGCTGTCTACCTGAGTGTGTTTGTGTATGATTCCTTAGTGGGGAGTGATATCCAAGGATTAGATGGGCAGCCTATCTTGTTATCTATTTCATACTGTCACATAGTTATTGCACATGGCACAGTGCTTATAGGGCTGTAGAGTGTGTACATGTCCCTCTACAGTGGATGACAACTGTGGGCCTTGTAATGTGGACACTGGGACATGTACTGGGAGGGCAACAGCATAAAGTAGCAAAACCCACTCCCCAGTGGATATGGTTCTCACACAAACACAACAACCCCCCACAGACAGGATACTGTTTGCACACATACACTTGCCCAGACTGAGATTAGAACCCCTACCTATCTATTTATTGCTACTACAGTGTTACGTATTTATCATATGCGCCACAGAGCTTATAGGGTGAAGGTTGTTTAAAGGTAATTCTAAGGTGAGGAACATCACCAGCCTTTGTAAAGTATGACAGCGGGTGATGTACTGGGTGAGAGAGGCCACAAAATACTTTAAACTACAAATATACACACTTACGCACACATTTTCCAGAACTGGGATTAGAACTCCTACCTAACTAGTTATTTGTACTAGAGTGTTATGCAGTTATCACATGTGCCACAGAGCTTATGGAGCCAAGGCCTGAAGTGAGGGATTTTAAGGTGACTGATTTCTGCAGGGCTGCTAAAGTAGGAAATGGGAAGTCTACTAGGTTTGAATGGAACCAAAATCTTTAATGTCGAAATACACACACACACACACACACACACACACACACACACACACACACACACACACACACACACACACACACACACAATTTTACATTTGCCAGGACTGAAATTAGAACTCCTGCATAACTAGTTATTTGTACTATAATGTTATACAGTTATCGCACGTGCCACAGAGCATATGGGGCTGAGGCCTGATGAAAGAGACTTCTAAGGTGATTGATATCTGCAGGACTGCTAAAGCAGGGAAAGGGGAAGTGTACTGGGTTTGAATAGACCCAAAAGCTTTAACTTCTAAACACACACACTTTTACATTTGCCAGGACTGAGATTAGAACCCCTACCTAACTAGTTGCTTATGGGGCTGACGCTTGATGAAAGGGACTTCCAAGCTAACTGATATCTGCAGGACTGCTAAAGTAGGGAAGGAGAAGTGTACTGGATTTGAATGGACCCAAATGTTTTAACTTCTAAACACACACATACACATTTTTACATTTGCCAGGACTGAAATTATAACGCCTACCTAACTAGTTATTTGTACTACAGTGTTACGCAGTTATCACACACACCACAGAGCTTATGGGGCTGAGACCTGACAAAAGGGACTTCTAAGGTAATTGATATCTGCAAGACTGCTAAAATATGGAAAGGGGAAGTGTACTGTGTTTGGACCCAAAAGCTTTAACTTCTAAACACACACACAAACACACACACACAGACACACACACACACACACACACACACACACACACACACACACACACACACACACACACACACACACACACACACACACACTCATTTACATTTGGCAGGATTGAGATTAGAACACCTACCTGACTAGTTATTTGTACTATAGTGTTACATAGTTATTGCATGCTCCACAGAACTTATAGGGCTGAGGCCTCACAAAAGAGACTTTTATGGTGACAGACATTTTCAGGACTGCTAAAGTAGAACAATGGGAAGTGCACTGGGTGGGAAAGGCCTGTTCATTCCTAGATCCTACTGACATTTCTCTAAGTGTATGAGCATGCCCAGTGTGACTGTCTATAGTACATGTGGGACTCCATTCCAGGGATTGTTGTACTCCAGTCCAGTTTGTTGTTTTGTACTACAGCCATACCTTTCAACCTATTGGTGCAGGATATCTGGAGATAGCCTATCAAAATGGGGAGACAATGGGCCATACAATGATTGTGACTATTTCTCTCAGTAATGTATGGGTTGCTAGGATTGCAGGGCTTGTTTTAGCAGACATCCTACATATATGCCATTTGACGCTGCATTGCAAGTTACTCAGGGTTGAAGTCAGATATTATTGACAGTTGACATTGCAGTTTCAGACTTTGTACCCATCAGTACCTCGTGACATACCTCCTCAGATCATCACGGTGATTTACCACAGGAATACAGGATGGATGATACACACACCAAAATTATGGGCCAAATGCTACACATTCTTGCACAATCCAGCCTGTTGAGAGGTGTGCCTACGAGCAATTGACTGCTGGAGCTGTGGAAATGGTCCAGCACCTTGGTGACATATTACAATGGTGGAATATCTGTGCATTTCTCTTCTGGCCTAGTCTGATTTCCAGTCCACGGTTGGGTAATATAAGTCAGACAGGATCAGGGTGACAGGCAGACTCTGGATAGATTTGTAGGGGATAAGATATGTGGGGGGTGTCCTGGGTCAGACATGTTTGCCTATAGCTACCAGTACTTTGCATAGGGGTCTTCTCAAAGGTTGACTGTACTTGGAGGGTCTTGTGTGTGTCAGACTTTTTAACCAGTCTGGAGGCGTGTGTGTCTCACATATATGTATGGCCCACCTAATTTTGCTTAGGGTCAGGATGTTGCAAAGGATGAGTGATCAAGGAAGGGTGTGTTACTCCACATGGCTGTGGGCCAGGGTTCTGTGAGTGCAGACATGTCACCATCTTCCAGGTTAGGACTGCCTACAATGAGTGCATTCCCATGTTTAGACTCCTAGCCCTGCCTGTCGACTGTACAGAGTATCTCAGAATATCCACATTCATGACTCATATATCTTGTTGGTTACCCAAACGAGTGTGGTTTTCAAAGAAAAGTGCATTGCAAGTTACTCAGGGTTGAAGTCAGATATTATTGACAGTTGACATTGCAGTTTCAGACTTCGTACCCATCAGCATTCCATGCCACTACAATCATTCCATCAACTTTATAACATTATTAGAGCAGTATTTCAAAGGTGTCCTTGTCTTTGGGCCTTTTTCACCCCATTATTTATGGCTTTGTCCAGATTTCTGGCTCTCTGACACTGGCAGGTTTTCTCCTAGCAATTAGCAGCATGGCCTTTCTTTGCATTTCGTAGACTGTGTTATGTTGATGTTATGGACCCCATGATGCTCCCTAACAGGGCACTGTGTGTGAGGCATGGGCATTTGCCACAGGCCTGTAGGCCAGGTGTGACAGATGCAGGCCATCTGAAACAAGGCAGTGCATTCAGATGATTATATGTTCCCAGGCTGCTGGCAGTGGACAACCCTGGAATGGCACTAGTAAGTTGACTGTGAGTGCTACTGACAATTGCTTTCTGTTTGTGTTGAGCCATCACTCTATTTGATGGCTGGATGCTGCTTAAGGCTAGGGACATGTTACTGCATTTCTATGGGACTATGGGGGGGGGGTGACACATCTGTACACAATACAATTTGCAGAGACTGTGCTGATATTTGCTTAACATTTTGGTCCCATTTAGCATAGTGGTGTGCCCTATCTTTGAGACTACAGGATTAACAGTATCAACTACAGGTCAGATTGTTCTGGCATAAACATTTGTAGTTTCAGATTTCTTACCTTTCAAAGCCATACTGCCACTGCCAGACCTGCTGTGATATCACTGTGTAAAAATCTGTAGGTGTGGATTTCATGGATGTCACCATGTGGGGGCCTTTGTAGACATTTCTGTATGGTTTTCTACAGCTGATCTGCTGGGTGAGGCTGGGGGTGGGCATGGGACCCCCACTTTGACATCCATGCATGTGACCTATGACCCCCCACTTATTTGGCTCACCATATATACTGCAGTGGTATTTGTCAACTAGGGTGGTACTGCACAGTGTGGGTAGGGCAGTACTGGGAATACACTTCCTGCTGTCCCACAAAGCTGTCAGTTGTCTGCTGCTATCGCAGTAAGCCACCCCATTCCCTTGCATGCTTGAATCAATACCTAGATATGCTATCATAGCATTCCACTCCATTCATTTATTTTGTTAAGGAGACTGACTTACCTTGTGCCTGAGGCTGTTGTGTGGATGGTGTTTGAGGGCTGACTATGTCAGATGCACGCAGTACACTATCTATACATGGTAAGGCATAGGTGGTGTGATGTTTGGCATCTATTTTACTGTGTGTGTGAGTCAGAGAGAGAGATCAGTCCTTCTGGTCCTACAGTGTCAGTCTATGTGCTATGTGTTGCCTCTTTGCCAAGGACAAGGCATACTGTGCATGCCTCTGTCTGCCTACAGGGGCAGGCTCAGGATGTTCCTCCTCTGAGTCCCTCTGTGCCTGTGGAGACCTTAGCAATGGTGGGGGGCTGTGTGGCCCTTCCCTATTTTGTTCCTGCTGCAGCTGTTTCCACAGGATCATATTGTGTAGCATGCACATACTATGAACATGTGTGCACATGTGGCTGGAGAGTACTACAAGGCTCCACCAGATATGTCAAGGAAGCAGAACTGTGATGTGAGCATCCCAAACACATGATCTATAATGATCCTGGTTTGTGCATGTGCCTCATTATGACGTTCTTGTGTGGGTGTGTGTGCATTTCTGATGGGTGTCATCAGCCACGGCTCCAGTGCATAGCCAGCATCCCCCTCCAGATGGCTATATGGGATGTCCCCACTGGTAAACGCCTGGTACATCTGTGACAAATGCCAGATGTGGGAGTTGTGATAGCTTCCAGGGCTGCCAGCACACGCATTCATAATAATGCCCTGGCCATCGCACACGACCTGGCAGTTGGAGTGGAACCCCTTGTGGTTTAGGTAGACCCTACCCTAGCCGCTGGCTGGTGCTGTGATGTGGATGTGCGTGCAGTCTATGGCACCCAGTACCTCCGGGTATTCTGCTACGTGGTGGAAGAGATGTATATTGCTGGTCCTCTCTTCACAGGTGCTGGGGAAGTAAATGTGCTGAGTGGCATGTGGTAGCATGGCATCCAGGAACTGGTGGAGTATCCTGGATGCAGATGCCTGTGAGACCCCCCCCCCCCATGATATCCCCAGCTGGTCTTTGGAAAGTACCTGTAGCTAGTATTTCTAAGGCTACACATACCTTGGTATCCACTGGGATGGGTTCCCTTCTGTTGGTTCTAGGTCTGAGGCAAGGCCGGCACAGCTCAACAAGTTGCTGACGTATGTCCCTGTCCACCCTGTAGTGCTCTAATATCTCCAGATCATGTAGCCCCTGTAGGTTACCCTGGGTCTGAACACTCTTCTCCTTGGTTTGAATTAGTTGTCAGCATTATCCTCCTCACCACTCTCAGTCTCTAGCACACACTGATAGATAAAAGCAACAGCAGCTCCTAACATGTTTTGTTAGTTTTGTCAGTTTTAAATTCCCCCAAATGTGTACACCAGTGGTGTAGAGTTTGTGGGAAAAAACAGACTGAAAGGTGTTTGCATAATTAATAGTAGTGTGCTGGGCTGCTGCCTGTGTAATTGGCAGATTCTGATACATTTCACCTGCCAGTTATGGTAGTTCTCCTTGATTGCCTTCCTTATGCTGTTTCCCCTTCCCATTTCCTCCCTGTTTAAGCCCCGATGAACACCGCACATACCCGTTGCTCAATTGTAAACAGTTCTGATATTTCCTGTTTTTTTTTGTTTTTTTTTGTTTTAGGCCAGGTGCATGTCGTGCACACCTGTTTAGCTAAAGTAAACGCTATTAAGCAGAACTGGCCCTCCCCTGGACACAAACACGCCCTGTATTTCATGGAATAAGACAATACAGCCTCAGACACACCCACTTCTTTAGCTGTGCTTAGCTAAGGGCAAACACGGGCCTCTGAGCTCCAATGTGCTTACAGCAAGCATGACACACCCCCTTTTCATGTTAGCTGCTCCTCCTGTCTACATAGTGGTGCTAGAGCACCTACATGGTTATGTGCAGTCTGACACTTAGAAGAAATCTGTGATTCAGTATAAATCCCTCATTTGCGTACATCATTGCCTTACTCCATAGTTACCACACTTACACTGGGCCTTTCCCCTTAACAACCACTATTCCCTGGCATTGTTTTCATTCTGCATGCCATTGAATATAATGGCAAAATGCAGATTTCTGTACAAATCGATTTCCCTTTTTTTTTTTTTTTTGATTTTCGGCATGATCCAGTTTGCCCGCCACTGCCCTATGCTTAAACGGCCGAGATCAACCAAAAAAAAGTTTTATTTAAAAAAATTAAAACTATTTATCATGCCGGTGGCCATATATTTGGCCATTGGCATGCCTACTAAATATAATACATGCTTTATTTTGAGCTGTCATGCCTCCGTTTTCTAATTTGCAGAAATGTGTTCTGCTAGTAACTGAACACATTTCTGCTTCTTACACTATTCCTGCACGTCACCTGCCTGCTTGCTGAATCACTAATTCACCTAATTTGCATGGTGTTCACCAGCAAATGAGGTAATGAGCATTAGGCAGTGGTGTCCATGTAGGAATAGTGTAGGAGCATTCGTGCACGTCCCAGGAGCCCTTTAGTGAATCGCTCGGTGGCCATATTTTGTGCAGCAGCTGCTGCACTATTCCTACACTCCATGTAGGGTTTACTGAATCCCGGGAAGGGTTAGAGTACCGAACATAAAATATAGAATGCATTTATGCAACTGTTCACTACTTTTATGAATACCTTAGAACAAGTCTTAACTCAGATAATAGTTTGTGTTTTGTATATGGTAAACTTTGCCAACAAAGAAGAAAAAGGATGGTTGATCAGACATATGGTTAAAATGGTAGTCCAAGTGCAAAGGTAGTAAAACTATATAATTTATTTTATGATACCAAGTATGTAAGTATTTTAGGCAATGTTGCCTGTTCTTAAAGATCTGGGAAGAGCATTCGCATGCAGGTACAATTAGCGAAACTGCAACATGGAGGTATCACAAAGAAACAGTCAACAGAAGCAGCATACAAGAAGAAATATAACACATCCAGACTAATGTAGGCAGTTCATAGTACAGTTTGGTTACTTACTGGGAATGAAAGCTTAATAATAATAATAATAATAATAATAATAATAATAATAATAATAATAATAATAATAACAATAATAATAATCATCCATTTTGTTAACCAGGTAGGCCTACTGGAGATACATCTCTTTTCAGGGGCAAGCTGGACACATTAAACTTGGTTAAGTGTCTTGCTTAACGTCACACAGCAGGCAAGCAATGGCTAAGGGAATCAAACCCTCTCCCTCAGGAATTATAGCTCACAGTCTTAACCACTGTGCTAATGCAGTGTGGGTGAACTATCAATGGAACTCAGAGAATGAACAGATCAATGACCCATAAATACATTTAAGTGTGAATTAGCAGTTATGTAGAAGAGATAAATATGATACAGGAAATAGGAGTGAATGTACAGAATGTAGGAATCATTTCCTTTCAAATGAACAAATGTGCAATCTGTGCAGTTTACCAATCTAGGCAATGGATTAAAGGACAATGAAGGTGATTCAAATCAGTCTGGCATTGGTATTTAGCAGGCAACATATGAGTATACTTTCTAGTAGGATAGGTGGGGAATCCTTAAAAATAAGTTTTGCATTAACAAGATACTTGCATATCATTGCTCCTGAAACAGCAGAGAGAGTATGTAACATTATACTACTCAGAAAAAAAATGTGCATTTCTAGGTATAGCCTGGTGCAGAAAAAGTACAGGTACAGTTAATGTTTCTAGAATTAAAAAAAAAAACATAGATGGAGTAATAAAATAATTGAAAGAGCAAATATTTATGGCCATTTCTTTCCTTAAATTATCATATAAATAATGCATCTTAGTATGTTAAATATTACATATTACTAAAATAATATATCTTACAATATTAATATAACATTAGAAAACTAAAGTAAATGTAAAACTAAAGGCAGTGAAAAATGGAACCATGAGTAATACCTCAGAGAAAAGGCAAAGAGAAGAGAAGCATGCATTATCTTTTTCATTTATTTCTACTCTGTGATGAAAGTTAAGGCTATAAAAGTGATTGAAAAATAGAAGTGTTAATGAAAAAAACTCAAGGATCATTTATTTTAAGTTGGAAACTTAAGAATGCGAAATGAAGTTTGCTGAAACCTTTGTATGTATTCCCTGCAAGTCACAGCATTGGTAGTTACTGTATCATAATGGAAGTGCTCCAACCTAACCTGTTGCTGTCCCCCTCCCACCACCATCTCCAGCAGCTTTTATTAATGACATGGAAGAACTTGAGTGCAGTGCATTACAGTAATATTGATTTTCAGGCATATCAAAGCTGCACTTACAACAGAGAGTATAGCTTCAAAGGGAATCTTACAGGAATTACACTGCTACTTCTGTTTGACTTCTGTAATTGTATTATAACAGAGAACTTTTTATATACACTTATGTTCCTTTTTAATGTGAACAGCCATAAAAAGGAAATTAGTTTGTATGAGACTATGGACATATCCCTCACTAGAAAACCTTGTAGCAAACATCAGTGTTTTTATAAAGTCAGATTTATCATCATAAAACAAGAACTTACTTCAAAAGATGACTAAAAGAGAGAGTTGTGTATGTGTGTGTGTGTAGGACATTTTTATTTTACGTCAGTAAATGGCCACAAAAACATCACACATGTTAGAGTTTCATGCTTATAAGTTATTGCTTAAGGTGGGCAATCATTCTCAAGCACGGCTTTGAATGAACTGTTGTGCACATTGGTAAGGACAGAATGAGTTTTACAGTTGTAGGGGCCTATTGTGTTGACATAGCTATTTTCTATTAGTTTCCAAGACTTTTCATCTCTGATGTTCTACACCCAAATGTCCACAAAATAAAACAACATGCAGTGGTTTACATTTGCATATCAAGCCTCTTTCTTTGATCATTAGTAAAATAGTGCATCAAAATACTGGATAAATAAACAGCATAAATAATCCTCCTGGCTAAGGGATGGTATTAGCAGTTTGGGTGATAACAGCAAACTTCATCTCAGAGGCCCTAAAAAGATTATTCCCACATCACACTAATAAGCAATAATATATTCCTTTGGCATGATACATTTGTCTTCTTAGATGTATATTTGTTAATCTTCACAAGCTACCTTCTAAATCATGAAATGTCAAGATACGCAGACTGACTTTTAACTGCAATGTTGTCACATTGTGACAAGCCTGTGTATCGCATCAAAGTAGCCAGCATCACACAGAGTCATTCAAAACTCACCGTTATCTCAGATATGCACCCCAATTACAACATTATTGAATATAATGTCTCTTTTGGCATTGATTAGCTTGAGAAACCTCAGAGATTCTTAACTAAAAAGATCAGTTGCCTCAAAAATCTAGGTCAGCTCCCAGTGTTCTCTCCTGTCTATCTGATGAATCTGGGCATCTTGAGGCAATGTAGAAATTGCCTCATGTACACAGACAACCCTCTCCTCCTACCACCCAACACTACAACCTGGGAGAGATGCACTTACCTAGTTAAACTGGAGGTAAAGCTCTCTCCATCCAAGACTGAACTTGACAGTCAAGAGGAGAAGGTAAACATTTGCACCGCACCACACTCATTACATAGTCTCACTAAATCTACACCACCAAAATCCACACTTAACACAAAAACATTTGCGGAGGCTCTCAATAATAATCTGTCTAAGCAACAGAGACCTCCAAAGCAGAAACGCAAGCAACCTCCATCCCCCGACACAACCCAAATGACACATAGCCCACAGACTCAGTGTGCCACTCAACCATAGCCAATAAGGCAAAACAACGTACCCAACAGACTAGTCATAGGTGATTCTATAGTCAGGCACACTGTTGTCCCACTCACCAGGCTAAACAAGGAGAAGGTTACTGTCAGCTGCCTGTCAGGTGCCAGGATCCGCCACATAATCCACTCACTCAGGTCACTCCACAACAAGTACAAATATAACTCTGTCATTGTCCATGTTGGTGTGAATGACCTGAGATGTACCTCCCTGGACTACATGAAAAGAGACATGGAAGAGCTCTCCGATCTTGTAGCCCAGGCAGGTACGACCCTAGCCCTGAGTAGCATTCTGCCATCACCCAGAATGATACCGCAGTACAAGGACAAACTGATTGACTTCAACAATTGGCTAAGCTTCTGGTGTCATTCTAAGGGGATCCAGTATCTGTCTGCTTGGAATGACATGGTCGACAGACCACGATGTTTTGCCATGGATGGCCTGCACCTGTTGCCCCTGGGATTCTGGATACTGGCTAAGGCTCTTGCCGCCCCTATAGTGCCTTTTTAGCAAGGTTCAAATGACAAATTCACCACCATAACAGGAAAAGGCAAGCAAAACCTGAGGGTAATGCTACTCAATGCTAGAAGTCTAAATCTCAAAATGCACTCACTTGAGGCACTCCTTAAAATGGAGAACATCGATATCTGTGCATGACTGAGACCTGGTTCAAGGCTCCAGAGAGCACCCCTGCACTACCAGGCTATAACTTATACCATACTTTTCGGCCATGTAACCTGGACCAAAACACCAAAGGTGGAGGTGTGTCCATATTCATTAAGGATATCCACACCTCCAGGCTAGTTGCTCAGCATAATTCATCCGAGATTATCCAAGTGCAACTAACTCTGGGCAAAACTGCAATCCAAATTGTAGCTTGTTACAGATCCCCCACCATGCCCCAGGATTCCCACTCGTCTTTCCTTGATGTACTGGAAAATTTATTAGAGTTCAACCAAACACCCTAATAATGGGCGACTTCAACTACCCCACCATTAACTGGGAAAACTACTCATGTACCACCTCCTTAGCTCAACGCTTTCTGGAATTCATAAACTCCAATGCCCTGGATCAACTTATTCATACCCCCACCAGGGGCAACAATATCCTAGACCTAGTCATTACCAACATGAGTGACCGGTGTTCCACACCTGAAGTCAACTCCTCATTGGTCTGATCTGACAATAAGCTAATCATCCTTGATAGCCACATCCCGCCCCCACCCCCAGTTAAGGAAACCACGGTAAAAAATTTCTCCAAAGCCAACTTCATGCTTCTTAAGACAGAAGTGGTGAACTTCATGGCACCCATGCAGATGGACAATACAGTTACAACTGCTGAATCCTACACAAATGCACTGTATAAGCACTTACACGAGTGCATGGATTGTGCAATCCCAAACAGAACCAAGACGCTATCCTCCAAAAAAAGGAAGCCAATCTGGTGGTCCACTGCCATAAACAAACTGTACAACAGAAGGAAGAAACTGTTGCAAAAGAGAGTAAAATCCCATGAGTGGAGGAGCTACCTGGTCAGCCTCAGTAAGAAGCTAAGATCCCTTATAAGATCCTCCAAAGCTAGCTATGAAACCAAAATCACCACTAATTCTAAGGACAACCACAAAGCATTCTATAGCTATGTCAAGAATTTCGATGGCAACATCCAGATCTGCTCTGAGTTACAGCACAATGGCACGAAAATTACAGAACCAACTGATATTGCCAACATCCTGGCAGATAGGGTCAGTGCTACCTTTACCCCCCCCTCACCCCCTAAAGGGCCCATATCTATACAGGAAGAATGCAGAGTCCCTGTAATCACAACTATGCAGGTAAAAGCTGAACTCTCTAAAGCCAAAAACACAGCATCCATGGGACTGGACAACATCCCAGGCTGCACTTTACAAGAACTTCAGAATGAACTGGCTCCCCACTTAAGCACCATGTTCAATAATAGCCTTGCATCAGGCTTTGTGCCCACTGAATGGCGCACAGCAACAGGTATCCCACTCCACAAAGGGGGAGCCACCACTGATCCCGGGAACTATCGACCTATTAGCCTGACGAGCCTGGTCTGCAAGGCCATGGAACGTATCATTATCTAACTCATAAACAAAGACATTGGTAATCTCCAAACTCTGGATCCCACCCAGTTCGGGTTTGTGAAAGGCAAATCATGCCTCCTGAACCTGATTGACATCTTTGAGGCAGTCACCAAAGCCATAGATGAGGGTAAGGTGGTTAACACAGCCTATCTTGACCTTGCCAAGGCTTTCAACACCATCCCCCATTTCGGAATGATAGCTAAACTCACTAAACTAGGTATAAATCCCTATGTCACAAAATGGGTTGCCAAATGGCTCACTTACAGAACCCACTCTGTAAAAGTTGCAGACTCCAAATCTGACCTCAAACCAGTGACAAGTGGAGTACCACAGGGTTCAGTCCTGGGACCTCTCCTGTTTGGTATCTAATTCTCTGAAAGTACAGGCTACCAATGAAGGCCTCTGGCTAATGAAGTTCACAGATGACTGCAAACTAGGAGCCATAGTCAAGTCCCCAAACGATGTGGACATCCTACAGAAGGGCCTTGCTGAGACAGATGCCTGGTGCCAGAGCCATGGCCTCAAGCTCAATGCCAAAAAGTGTAGTGTCATCCTCTTTGGTAAAAGCTCTGTACCCATGAACTACCACATAGGCAGCAATCTACTTAACACCGAATGTGTAATAAGAGACCTTGGGACCCAGGTGGACAGTAGTCCCTCCTTTGATAGTTACATCACCACAGTAGTCAGGAATTCCTTCTACGTGGTACCCCTCATCATAAAAGGGTTCTCATCCAGGAAAAAAGAGGTAATTGTTCCCCTCTACTCAACACTCATTAGACCCATTATAGAGTACAATGCCCCTTTTGGAATGTACCTCACAAGACATCTGCAGCAGCTGGAAAGGCCACAGAAGTACCTCACAAATAGGATTACTGGCCTCAAACAAATGCCCTACACTGACCGTCTCAAAAATCTCCAGCTTTATTCCATAGCATATCGCCTACTCCGAGGTGATCTCTGCCTAACATATAAAGTTATCTCAAACCCAGAACTGTTGGACATGCTACACCTAAAGAAATCCCAATCCCTCCAAGCTACACGCTCTAGGGACCTAAACCTTGTCACCACAATAAACAGGACATACTGGAGGGATAGATTCCTGTCCCAGAGATGTCCCATACTCTGGAACAGGCTATCCATCTATGTCAAGCAAAGTTCTTCATTAGCACTCTTCAAGAAAAATCTTGATGAGTGGATGGGAAATAGGAAATACACCCCAGGGATCACTTCTGTGTCTCTGCTCGACAGTGGCACAGGAAAATAACTTTCTTGGGTGGCGTAAGCCAGGGAACCTTGTTGGCTAGGCTTACGTAGACCCTTGGACTGATAGCCTAGTACCTACCTATGAACCTTATCAGTACAGACTGAAAAACTTCTCCCTTTACTCAGATTATACAGACTCCTCCCTTTCTGACTCCTGTTCCTTCACAAGAGAAATATTTCCTCAAATACCTGGTTAAAGGATATAAAATGCATTAACAGATAAATAAGACATGTTGGCATGATAAGTTCATATCCCACTGTATCCCCACCTCTGGAACAAACTTCCACTACATGTCAGTCTTCCAGTATAGCTCTGTAATTTGGGTGCATGTCTGAGATATGCAATACAGTTGACTGTAGCTGCAGTCAGTGTTGTGGTTGTAAAATGAGGAAGAGGGCACAGCTAAAACAGTGCTTCACGTCATGCATTTAGCACATGACGAGTATATGAAATTGGAGTGGTGGAGTCTAAAACGCAGACCAATTTAGTAATTATAGGTTTCAGAAAGAGGGGAAGAGTCATTCTAATGATTAAGGACCTTCCTTTTGAGGTCTAGGAAAAAATGGAAGAAGAAAAGTATTGACATGTGAGTGCTAAGGTTTACCGCTATGGACAGATGCTGATGATAGTTGTTTTATACATGCCTATTATTTCTAGACATACAGAAATCAAGAGCACAGTGGTGCAGCAGGTAGTCTCACCTCACAAAAAGAGGTTTCCTGGTTCGATTCCCAGCTGGTGGTGCCTTCCGTGTTAAGTCTGTATGTCCTCCCTGTGTTCATGTGGGTCTTCTCCAGTTTCTCTGGTTTCCTCCCGCATTCCAAAGACATACATTAGGTGGATTGGACAATCTAAACTGGCCATAGGTGTGTGTGTGTGTGTGTGTGTGTGTGTGTGTGTGTGTGTGTGTGTGTGTGTGTGTGTGTGTGTGTGTGTGTGTGTGTGTGTGTGTGTGTGTGTGTGTGTGTGTGTGTGTGTGTGTGTGTGTGTGTGTGTGTGTGTGTGTGTGTGTGTGTGTGTGTGTGTGTGTGTGTGTGTGTGTGTGTGTGTGTGTGTGTGTGTAGGAATGTCCATGGCAGGGCTAGCCAACCAGCTATAATGTCTTCTGACCATGTTTTTCTAAATGTAGCATTAGCAGGTCTTAATGAAGCTAAGATGACCTGATCTTGGAGGTTCCCAACCTACAACTTAGTACAGGAAAATTATAATAGTAGAGTAAGACAGATACTCCAGTGAGTGATAGGGAAGATGACCAACAGTACTGTGGAAGGATGAGAAGCATGGAGGAACTTACGACAACAGAGGGGAGAAATAGTAGAGAGAGCAAATAATCTCTGTATGAAAGGATCATGGAGCTTCAATTGCTAGGCAGGATATAGAGAAGAAGATAAAGCAAGGTTACTAGATTTAAAAATCAAAGCCCAAGAACTAAAGGACAAAAGAATTCTGATTAAAGGAAATTCTACACTGGCCATATATTTTACAAATACTTTGTAGTCTTTTTTAGAGCATTAGTGCTGCGACTGAGGCAGCAGGAGCTTGAAAGAGCTAAGTTAATCGATAATCACACCAACAAGGTAAAATGCAAAGAATGGGGATAAAACATGTGTTGGCAAAATATTGTCAGAACCTATATAAAACAAGTTGGGACATGACAAACATGACCAAGAGATGGCAACAATATTTGAACCAATTTAATATGCAAAAGTTAACTGATGTGGAAGCAGAGGGAGGCAATAAAGCATATCATAGGGCAAGAAGTAACAGAAGCACTTAAGAAGCAAGCGGAGCATAAATCACCAGGGGCAGATGAGTTTCCCACTGAGATATGAAAATTACTGGTCTAGATTTGGACTAAATTGTTTAATCTGGTATTAAGATCAAATGAACTTTCAGCATCTTGGAAGAGGGTGTTGTATCTCTTATTCATAAGGAAGGTAGGAATGAGCAGTAAACATCTCCTTGCTGCCAATACAATGATTGCAAACAATTTATGTCCATAATGGCAATGAAAATAAACAGAGTGTTACATAAACTAGTACCCAATGACCAGACAGAATATGTAGATGGTAGGAGAGTGTTCGGTAATCTGATTTGCACCCTCATGATTATACAGGATGCAAATATAAAACAAAATAGTCACTTTGCTATGTTTAGACACTGAAAAAGACTGATAGAGTGGAGAAGGTGTTTATATTCAAAGTTTTACAAAGAAATCTGCTTCCCTAGTGAACTGGTTGTATTACCCATGAAGCTCTATGCAGGATTGGTGCTTCAGATCAAAGTGAGGGTGAGGACATGTTTGTTGGAGGCATTTAGTATTACAAGAAGAGCCAGGCAGGGTTACCCACCACTGTTACCCAATTTTTTTGCACTATACATTGAACCATTGGCAGAGACGATGAGACACCTATTGATAAGACACCATCAATGGGAGAGGGTAGGCTTAAAATTAGCAATGTTTGTTGATAATGTCTTAGTTTTGGTGAAAAGACCAAGCAAAGACCTACTAACTTACAATAAATCTTGAAGGAATTTAGCCAGGTGTGTGGGTATAAAATTAATATCACTAAAACACAAGCATTGGATGTAAATATAAATGAAATAGGGGACTTGCAATAACTGTACCCAAAGATGTGGGGCCACAGGGAGGCAAGGTACCTAGGAATTTGTTTAGTAAGGATATTAGAGGACACATGGAGTAGGTCATATGGAAAACCCATGGAGAAAATACAGAAAAATAAAATAAATGAGAATGATTAAATTTGGATTTAGACCAGTGAGCACAAATACTCCATTAGCAGGTATTGTCTTATATAATTTTTCTAGGATAGGCCTTCTGGCAACCAATGGAAGATAGAAAGATAAAACAGATGGATAAAGGGTTTCTTTTGGAAGGATAATAATCCCAGAGTTGCCTCAGAAAATGTATCATTACCAAAGGAGCATGGAGGAATAGTAATACCAGACATACAATATTATTATAAAGTTCATAGATTAGTACTAGGCTAACTGCCCTTGCAAGCCATTTTAAGCCTAGCTAATTATCCCTTGGGAGACTCAAACCCTGCATCTTGTGTTTGTAAGGCAAACACCTTACCCATTAGGCCACCTTCCCAACCAAAGTCTTAGCAATGAACTTTTGACACACACACACACACACAATCCCAGGCACACCAGGACATTAGACCTCTTGCTACCTGGACAGGGTGCTGAAATGTCTTTTGCCCTACCTGGGGTTTCAAAGCACAAATTCCTAAACTGTTCAAATGTTGTACATGATTTGGAGCTTCTCTTAGCAATTCTGACTGTTTAACAAATTTTGAATCAGGCCTCTCCGTATCTAGCAATCCATAACACAGCTCAGTCATAAGGCATTTTTTGTAATTTCAGCATAGCACAGTTTTAAACACTGTTAAGTTTTCTGCCTTAACTGACAAATATTTCATTCCTTCTGACCACATTTTGCAAAGAAATGACTCGTGACCTAGTGAACTTTCCTTTGCAGTTTCCACATAGAAGGCTGGGTGTTTAGTATGTGGCACTGCTGTGTCAGTGTTTGAATGACTTTCTGAAATAGCAGGGTTTATTCCTTTAGTAAAGAATGTCAGGCCTCTGGCATTTACCTCAGAATTTACTACATCACAATACATAATAATACATTTGCTGCTGCTATCCCTAATAAAATATGGCACGCACATATTGCACTGTCTGTCATGACTCACTCATTCTTTTTTTTCTTTATTTTACCTGGAGGAGGAACCAGGAGAAGAAGTAGAACTTGAAGTGATACATTTCCTCATCCATCACCGCTGCTGACTGCTGCTGCTGCTGCGCTCCACTCTCTGACAGAGTAAAATGAATGAACGGCTTTTGCCTGCCTTGCTCGCTCTGTCTAAACTACTCTAGTCTATCTAAACTACTAAAGCCTCTAATCTATCTAAATTAATTAAAAACAAAAAACAGTGTTGTTGTCTGTCTCAGCTAAAGCTAGCTGAGCTGGTCTCTCTCTCTGTCTGAATGAAGTTCTGAACTGAACCATTTGCACTACTGCACGTGCAGACTGTGCAAACATAAACAGTACAGACAGTCACACCCCTCGAGCCCTCAGTCGAATTCTGACAGGCTGGCAGGCTGCTCATGAAGCTGATGTCATTGTGCATCCCCCCTGTACATAATGATGTCAGCAAAATCACAAAAACATAAAAAATGTTTTTAAAAAATGGGAAATTCGGGAATTTAGGGGGCCACTCGAGAATTCATGGTACCCCATTATTTGGACATCAAAACCAGTGAATACTGAGGAATTCGGTATGGTTGAAAAGTCTAATCCTGTCTTAACACACATACCATCTGTGCCCTCTGTTTTTCATGGAAATAGATCCTCAGAGTTTCCAAGCACATACACATCTGACACATCAGACTTCACAAAAATCATTTTAATCACTGCCTCATCCTTTTCTGAATAGCATGATTCTGCTTGTTTATAAACCTTTAAACTCTTTCCAAAGGGAATGGGCTTATTTACCTGTGACCACAAGACCCATAAAAATAGTCAATTATAGGCCTAAATATTTTTAGCAGATCTTTACCACTTAATACACCATCTCCTGGCTAACTGGTGGGATACACTGGATGTCTCATTTCCATTTTTCCAAACTTTAGCTTTAGCCACACTTTACCTAAGGTTGTTTGCCCCACCCTCACTTCACCCATGTAGTTTATAACCTGCAGGCCATCAGGTGGGATTTTCAGTCTTTTTAAATCTTTTAATGCTCTGCTCAGATTATTATAGAAGCCTCTGACATCAGTTACTTCAGCTCCTGAGTCTATCTGAGCTTCATACTTTAACCTGTTTCCACATTTACTTCAAAGCAGAACCTATTTGCATTTCTCTTAGAGATTAAGTTGCCCAAGTAGAATTAGTTTTGCTTTATCCCTTGTTATATGGCAGTACCAACACTACTAGAAGTTTTAAGAGATTGTGAGAGGTCACCTTTGTAGACAAAGTCTTGTGTTAACTTTACCATGCATACTTCTTTCAAATCAGTAACCATACCAGAATCATTTACCTCAGCAGCATGAGGAGACAGAAGAAACTAGTCAGTTGTTATTGGGATTACCATATGTAGATCAGAGTGCATGTGCTGTGTGCTGTGTCTTTAAGAAGCATATGAATGACTGAGCATGCAAGTATATATGTCAAGCATGTGCCATTCTTAGTGGCATTTTGAGACTGCAGCCAGAGAGTAAGCATATATGATTACAGCAGTTAGTTTGTATATAAGTTACTTAAGTTAAAGTGAGTTAACTTATATTGTGATGTGTTTGTATAAAATAAAACTGCTTGAACAGAACCCATGAAGACTCTTCTATTGTGTCCAAAGTAGGAGAGTGACACTATTGTCAATAGGAGTAGGACTGCTGGATACTGTAGTCCCAGGAGGAGCAAAACCAGGACGCAGTGAGAATTTTTGGTTCCAGAAATTTTGGCACATGGACTTCAGTTCTTTTAATTGTTCCCTTATCTATTTGAGCTCATCCTATGGCCTGCTTATTTCTTCTCTGGTTCATTCTCTGTAAGGGGAATTAGGCTGGTTTCTTGGCCAGTCCCTATCATAGTGTTGGTACCCTTAGTAGTCCCTGCCAGAATCGAGTCTTTGTCTCCCTTCATATTTCCTGACATTTTGTCTACTTGGTTCCTGTCTTCTGTATGACTGACCCTGGCTAGAATATGACAGGGGGAGAATAAGGTTGTGGAGGTCTGGGTTGCAGAGGTAACTCCATTGGAGTTTGAGGAGCAGGAGGCATTTGATGAGTTGTAGGAGAAATGGCATCGGCTTGTGATGGTGAAGGGGTATTAGCCTGCTCAGATGTACTTTTGCCTGTTTTTTGTCTTTTGAATGAGGTAATTCAATTCCCTCCTTGACAGCAGTATCAGACGATTTTACTTCATATTATAGATGCCCATCTTGATAAGGCTGAATTAAGATGGCAATTAGTTTCTGATGCTATGAATAGTCCTGGTTTAAATGAGTCATGTTCTATTATTCCTTTATTGAGATTGAAATATTATGATGCACTGTGAATTTTTCATATTTGTACTTTTATATATATGTTTCTTTCTTTTTACTAAACTTTGTTTTTAGATTAATGTCCTTTATCTGTCTTATTGTTAGTGGATGCTTTAATTTTTTATTGATATTTATTGTATTATTGGTCATGTGACTGGTTTTATTACTTATATAAATGGGTGTAAAGTTTTTTCCTTGTTCTGAAGAAGTTATTTTGTTTGGGAACAAAAGCGCTTAACAATAAATTATTTCAGCTTGAGCCGTTTGAGTGGACTTATTCCTGGGCCATTCTTAAGATTTTACTTCTAGTACCTGGGCTTGGGTTGCAGGTAATTTTTCCCCTTTCTCCCTGGCAAAGCTTTATCCCCCTTAGTAGATTCCTAGAGATCTACTCCCCTGTCTACAATCCAGTGCACAGTTCAGTGTCACTTCCTAAGCTTTATGGATAACTGTGCCCTAATATCGAATGGTAGGCTCTGGAAGCACACATCTTGAAAATCATCACTCTCTGTCTCTGAGACATCATTAACTGAAAAATACACATCCTTTAACTGATTATAGAATTCTTAGGGGTTCTGATTTATATGGCATTTTAAGGCACAGGTAGCTTGTCTGGCTTTTCTCCTACAGTGATACCTCACAAGCTCCCTTTTTAAGAAATTGTACAAGCTCGGTGGGTCATTTTTATCCTCTTCAAATACTCCTGCCCAGTCTATTTTTTCATAATCTATGGGCCACCTGATTATGAAACTTTGTTCCTCTTTACCGGTTATGGATAACACTGCAAAGCATTCCTTTAACCTTTTAATATGCAAGGAAATCTCACCCTTTTTAATTCGAAGTTGAACTTACTGCCAAGGAGCTGGTAATACTTGCATAGCAATTTAAGAAGTTGCAGTCCCATATTCCCTTTTGCTCACCCTTTTATTACTGGTAGGCTGGGAATCATCACTATCAAATCAGAGTCACTCTGCCAGTTAGTTCTCTTCTAAGCTATACATTTTCTGGGTAGCAACTTAGTAGGGGTTCAAGGCATTCAAACTGGTTCTTAGAAGTTGTGTCCATCTCCTTCACCACAGCAGCTACTACATCTAGTGATTCTTTCTATTCTGGCTACCAGCTCTGACTTTATTTTATCCATTTGCTGTGCTAAATGTCCTCAGTCCCTCTGTTTCAGTTCATGAAATTCAACTGCCATTTCTTTAAGTAAACCATATTACTCTAAACATCATAAACAAGAGGTTGCTTTCTAAAAAGGCAAGCTTCCACATCTCTAATTTGTGCTAACAGCATGTTTTTATAGTGACTAAGCCTTTCACACTGAACAATCTGCAGTTTAGGTTGTATTTATAACTGATGGACTCTAACAGATAGACATCTGTTACCATTTCTTTGCCTATCTCTTTCTATTCTTTCCTCCTATTCTATAGCGGTTGCAGGGCAAGATGGAGACTCCAATTTAATTCTCATGCCAGTGAATGCAGCATTTTTCTAATATGGGGACCAGCATGAAAATGGCTCAGGTTCCCCTGTGAGCATATATGCAGCTTGCTGGTTTACATTTTACTGACCAATCTACAGTTCTTGAAAGGTTAGTCATGCTGTGATGACCGTGCCTTGGCCCAGCAATCAAGGAGCCTCAATCCTCACCACTAACACCAGGGAGGTTGCCTCATAGAAGAGGAAAGGATAACTAATACACACATAAAGTACAATTTATCTTAAGTGCACACAGAGATCACAGTCAGTCTGGGGCTGGTTGCCCCCTTGCACTCCAGGTCCCCAATAAGACTCCCCACTGGCACAGCTATAAGGTCCAGATCTCAGCCTAGCTGGCAAGTTAAACTCCAGTACCCTCTCTCTCCAACCAGGGTTTTGTGTCCCTGCTCAGGCAGCTGACACACACCCACACTTTGAGATAAGCATTTATACAACTTCACAGACACTCCTGGGAAAGGCTGACACAGATTCTCTAGCTGTGCCCCTTTACCCAGACTATATGGTAGTAATTTCTGCCACCACCAGCTTAATAATTATCAGCTACCCAAAGGCCCTTAAAAGGGTGTCCAATTATTACTGTGCAATATTATTATCCAATTGGTAATGTGACTATTCAGTCTAAGGCTTATTAGAGTGGCCTATGATGATAACCTCTGTAAATATGCAATGTGCTCTAGAGTCCATCTCTACACAAACCAACCACAGGTAAAGGTTTTTAAAATATTTAATAATAAATAATTAAAACACAAGACAATACTACTACACCACATGGATAGCTAACAGTTCAGAGATCACACAGAAACTTAAAATAATACAGTAGGACAGGTCTGATGTCAATGAAAAACACTTAATCTAACTTTTTAATCTTTAGCTTATCTTAAGAGAAAACACAGTGCTATAATCCTACTTAGAGATATACAGAGCATAAGCAGTGCTGGGTTGATGGTCCAAGACAAATGCTTTTAGTCTCTCACTGAACAATAGTTTTTAAAACACTAACAAACACCTCTGCTAAGGCCCTCCCAAATTACATCATTTTGACACTTAGGTTTTCCCAGTATTCACATTACATCATTTTGACATTTAGTCTGGAGTCCCCAGGGCACAAACTGCATTATTTAGCAAGCTAACACCTGCTCAGGAAACTACAACAATAAAAGACATTTCACATGTATACTCTAACAATTATTCCTTAAGTTAAGACAATAGAAAGAATGTTTTCAGCCAGACACTTCGGCACCACTTTTTTTAGATAATTGTAACTTCAAAGAACATTTGAAATGCTTGGCTTGATTTTCCTTACAGCAGATGGCAATGTTGCAACAATCTTGAAGTTCACATTTTACAGTGTTTTCTTTCATTTAAAAACACAAGCCTGTATTTTACATTTATTTATACAAATGATAGAATTATGTATCAAATTCTATTTGACTAGGCTGGCAGCCTTCGCATATCTTTCCCCAATTTTCACATCTCTTCCCCCCTGGAGAACTCAAGCTAGTTTTTCAAGTGACCCTTGAGAAACGCAGCTTGAGAGGGTTAGGTCTATCTGGGTTCACCTCACCCCATTCCTTGTCTTGAGAGTCCATCTACATTGGCAATGCTACTCCCGCTGCGGTGCTGCACTGACATATCATATGCTTGCAACCCCAGGCTCCATCTTAGCAATTTGGCATTTTGCTAACTGGCTCTGTTCAGCTATATTATAGGGTTGTGATCTGTCATAACATTGAATTTTCTTCCATACAGATAAGGCTGAAGTTTCTGCAATGTCCACACTATAGCTAGACATTCCTTTTCTACAGCTGTATAGAATTCCTCCCTGGGTTGGAGACCATGACTGAGATAAACCACTGGGTGCTCTTCCCTCTCTGAAAAAATCTAAGTACAGCCCCCACCCCATGGTTCGAAGCATCCACCTGTACAACAAATTATTTGCTGTAATCTGGACTGGCTAACACAGGGGGTCCTCCCAAAGCTTCTTTAAGCTTCTGAAATGCCTGCTCACATGCTGGGGTCCACACTACCTTACCTGGCCTGTTCCTCCTTGTCAGGTCTGTGAGGGGAGCAGGTATGGTACTATAACTAGGGACACACTTTATGTAGTACCCTGCTGTCCCTAAGAATGCCCTCACCTGCTTTTTGGTAACAGGTTCAGGCCATGCCTGAATAACTTCCACTTTGGTAGGTTCTGGCCCTATCTTACCACTCCCCATTCTATGTCCTAGGTAGGAGACATCTGCCATACCCACTTGACATTTGCTCAGCTTAATGGTCAACCCTGCCCTGTGTAGTCTGCCCAGCACCTCCCTGACATGCTGAAGGTGCTCTCACTAGGAATGGCTGTAGATGGCAATATCATCTAGGTAAGCAAGGGCAAACCATCCTGCTCCTGCTAGGATGTTATCCACCAGCCTCTGGAAAGTCACTGGGGCATTCTTCATCCCAAAGGGCATCTATGCAAACTCATACAAGCCAAAAGGAGTCACAAAGGCTGACCTCTCTCTAGCACTGGGTGTCAAGGGCACCTGCCAATGACCCTTGGTAAGATCAATGGTTGTAAGATACTTAGCCCCACCTAGCTGCTCTAGGGTCTCATCTGTCCTAAGCATGGGGTAAGCATCCAACTCTGTGTGACTATTTAATTTCCTGTAATCCACATATAACCTGGTGCTGCCATCCTTCTTTAGCACCAACACCACTGGTGAGGCCCAGGGACTGTTGGACTCTTGAATCACCCCCTAGTTCCAACATCTCCTGTACCTCCTCCCTCAGAGTCTGTTTGACTCCCTTAGGCACCCTATAATGAGCCTGCCTAATAGGCCTTTGGGGTCCTGTAGCCATCTGGTGCTGCACCAGGTGGGTGTTCCCTGGTTTCCCAGTGAACATGTCCTCAAATTCCTGCAACACTGCTCGGATTTCTCAAACCTGGGTAGGAGATAGCTGCTGGGACATTGCTACCTCTTCCACTGAGGTGTCAGCCCGAGCCTCACTGAAGAGATCAGTCCCCAAATCTTCCTCAGACTCCTCCTGCAATCCATTGCAAACACAAGGGCCTCCCTATCATGGTAAGGTTTCATCATGTTAACATGGTACAATCTGTGCCCTGTGTCTGCCTAACACTTCTACCATATAGTTAACATCACTTACCTTTCTTACTACCTTGTAGGGTCCCTCCCAAGCTGCTTGCAACTTGTTGTGTCTGCAGGAATGAGAACCATTACCTGCTGCCCCACAGCATATTTTCTAGCTGGAGCATTCCTGTTATACCACACCCTTTTTCTGTTGTTGGGCTTCTGCCAGGTTCACCTGGGCCAAGCCCATGAGTTCCCTGAGCCTTGTTCTGAGGTTTAGGTCATAAGCCACAACAGACTCCTTGTGAGACTCATACTCACCTTTCCACTCATTTCAAATTAAATCTAGAGGTCCCCTCACCCTATGCCCATACAACAACTCAAAGTGGAAAACCCGTGGATTCCTGGGGATTCTCTCTGTAAGCAAACAACAGATGAGGCAAATATTTGTCCCACTCACTCTTAAACTGATCTGCAAATGCCCGTATCACGGACTTGACTGTAGAATTTAACCTCAACAACAAGATTAATCTGGGGATGGTAGGGGATGGTCCTCATGTGCTTCACTGCCCAGGACTTCCACAGACAAGCCAGCAGATCTGACATGAAATTGGCACCTCGGTCAGTCAGTATTTATTTTGGGAAACCTGCCCTGCTGAAAATCTCTAACAAAGCATTTGCCACCTTCTCTGCCTCAATGGAGGATAAAGCCACTGCCTCAGGGTATCATGTAGCATAATCCACTACCACTAGGATATACATTTTCCCTGTGGAACTTGGGGTACTCAGATGACCCACAATATCCATAGCTACCCTCTGAAATGGCTCCTCAATCACAGGCAAAGGCATCAAATAAGCTCTCACCTTGTCTCCTGCCTTGCCTACCTTTTGGCATTGCTCACAGGTCCTACAGTATCCTGTTACATCCCTGGATATTCCAGGCCAATAGAAGTTTTGCATAATACACCTCTTTGTATGTTTTATGCCCATATGACCTGCAAAGGAAATATCTTGCTCTATGGTTAGAAGAGCCAGACGGTAAGCTCTAGGCACTACCAACTGCTGTACTCTCTCACCTTCTAGCCCTCCCTCAGGGGTCCACTCTCTGTACAGTAACCCTTTGTCCCAGTATACAGATTCCCCCTTCCCTTGAATCAATTGCTTCCATAGCTACCTGCCTCAGGCCTCGCAGTGTAGGGTCTGAGAGCTGAGCCTGTCTCAACTCTCTCCTTGTAACCCTTCCCAGCTCCCCTTCCACTGGAAGTCTGGCATCCTCTGACAGTGGTGCCTCACTGTCAGCCTGGGTACTACTACTCACCTCTACCTTTGCAGTTACCCTGTCCAAGGGAACATCAGTACCCACAAGCAGCTGTGGCTCACCTTCAGTCTCACTGCTACAGAACAGCTCTCTCCCTGAAGTAACCACCTCAGCAGCCCTGGCTTCATGTATGCATTATGTCTGGGTCTCCCCCAAACTACCAGACCCACATGCTTGTCTCCTAGCCACACTGCATGTAACTGCATGAGTACATAGTACTGCTTCATCCAAATCCTTCCCTCTCAGGACATCTGCAGGATGGTAGTTCCATACCCCTGTTGTCTGAAGACAACCCACTATTGGCATTTTGTCTTTCCCACTTACTGGCTCCCTCACCTTTGGTTCACCACCTTGCCTCCGTGGATACCTGCATGCCACATGGCCCCACTGGTTGCATTCAAAACATTTCACCCTAGGTTCTGGATGTGTACCTGGACTAGTAGCTTCCACTGCTACTGGCGGATTCTGTTGAGGCAGTCTGTGCTGCCCACCATGGGTTCCTTTAGACCCATGAGCAGTACTGGGGTCCCTTCCTGTGCAGGGCTGCCCTGCTTGCCAGGTATAGGTCTCCCTCCTTCCCCAACTCATCTGAAGTAGCATATTGTCTATCAGCTAACCAGATCCTCATGTCCTCAGGCAAAGTGCTAAGGG
Source organism: Protopterus annectens (assembly GCF_019279795.1). Taxonomy (NCBI): domain Eukaryota; kingdom Metazoa; phylum Chordata; order Ceratodontiformes; family Protopteridae; genus Protopterus; species Protopterus annectens. Next base: position 1,369,214,688 of record NC_056745.1, read on the forward strand.
CTTGTTCCTTCACCAAGGTCTGCCAGCCCTTCAGAAGTGGTGACCTGACATCCACTCACCCAGCTATGAAAATAAGTGCTCAGTTCAGCAACATATTCACATACATTTTCATCTGCCTTGCATCTATGCTCACAAAACTTTTTCCTATACATTTCAGGTGTTAACTTAAAACATTTTAACAGACATTTTTTTACAGCAGTATAATCAAAACAGACAGAGTCATGCATTTGTGATATACAAGTTACAGCTTTCCTATGGAGTAAGGGGTCAGAAACTGTTCCCAGAGCCTTTGGTCAACACTATACTGTTTGCATACCCTTTCAAACATGTTAATGAAACTATCAAAATTATCCTCCTTTAAATTGTGGAAGAAATTTACTGACCTGTTGTGCTTCTGGGGTCCAGTTACTCCTTTCCCCATTACTTCCATGACTCTGGCAAAGAGTCAGCATTTCCCTCTCATGCTTCCTCTGATGCTCCTTTTCTTCATTTTTTATCTCCAAACACCTGACCTCCAACTCAAGTCTCTTTAGCTCCAGCTGGATTTTTAAGTCCACTGCAGAAAGGTTGAGCTGTCCATTCTCCGAGGACATTGCATCTCCACTGCCAGTCTGATTGTCCTCCTGGATGCGGTTTTCTGATGCAGCTGTAACCAAGGCTGCAATCAGGTCTGCCTCAATCAGGTTTCCATGCACCAGTCCCCTAGCCTGGCACATCTCCACCAGCTGGCTCCTTGTCAGCTTTCCATATTCTTGTGCTGACATGCTGCCTGCTCACTCTGACTAACTAAGCTAAAAAAATAAATAAAACAATTGTGATCTGAAATCTGAGTATGCTCTGCGTGGCTGATTTAGAGTACAAAACACTTTCAGAGATCACTGTACATAAGCTACAGGATTCCCTCTATCCACACCACTGCCAAACATTTGTGAAGATATCTTATCCCAATGACTGCCACCACTTGTGATGACCGTTCCCTGGCCCAGCAATCAAGGATCCTCAATCCTCACCACTAACACCAGGGAGGTCGTTTCATAGAAGAGGAAAGGATAGCTAATACACATGCACACAGAGATCACAGTCAGTCTGAGGCTGGTTGCTTCCTAGCTCTCCAGGTCCCAATAAGACTCCCCACTGGCACAGCTATAGGGTCCAGATCTCAGCCTAGCTGGCAAACTAACCACCAGTACCCTCTCTGTCCAACCAGTGCTTCATGTCCCTGCCCACACAGCTGACACACACCCACACTTTGAGATAAGTATTTATTCAACTTCACAGGCACTCCTGGGAAAGACTGACACAGATTCTCTAGCTGTGCCCCTTTACCCAGACTATACGGTAGTAATTTCTGTCACCACTAGCTTAATAATTATCAGCTACCCAAAGGCCCTTAAAAGGGTGTCCAATTATTACTGTGCAATATTATTATCCAATTGGTAATGTCACTATTCAGTCTAAGGCTTATTAGAGTGGCCTATTACGATATCCTCTATAAATATGCAATGTACTCTAGAGCCTATCTCTACACAAACCAGCCACAGGTAAAGGTTTTTAAAATATTTAATCATAAATAATTAAAACGCAAGACAATACTACTACACCACAGAGATATCTAAGAGTTCAGAGATCACACAGAAACTTAAAATAATACAGTAGGACAGGTCTGATGTCAAAGAAAAACACTTGATCTAACTTTCTAATCTTTAGCTAATCTTAAGAGAAAACACAGTGCTATAATCCTACTTACAGATATATAGAGCATAAGCAGTGCTGGGTTGATGGTCCAAGACAAATGCTTTTAGTCTGTCACTGAACAATAGTTTTTAAAACACTAACAAACACCTCTGCTAAGGCCCTCCCAAATTACATAATTTTGACACTTAGTCTGGAGTTCCCAGGGCACAAACTGCATTATTTAGCAAGTTAACACCTGCTCAGGAAACTACAACAATAAAAGACATTTCATATGTATACTCTAACAATTATTCCTTAAGTTAAGACAATAGAAAGAATGTGTTCAGCCAGATGCTTCGTCACTACTTTTTTAAGATAATTGTAACTTCAAAGAACATTTGAAATGCTTGGCTTGATTTTCCTTACAGCACATGGCAATGTTGCAACAATCTTAAAGTTCACATTTTACAGTGTTTTCTTTCATTTAAAAACACAAGCCTGTATTTTACATTTATTTATGCAAATTATAGAATTATGTATCAAATTCTATTTGACTAGGCTGGCAGCCTTCACCCATCTTTCCCCAATCTTCACACATGCCATCTAAAACTTGACCGCAGTAATAACACAGATTTTAAAATAAGACAGTTTAACTAATGCAATATTTTAGAACAGTTCTTTGCCAATTAAGAATAAAGACATGGTGTTAATTTATCTAATTTGCAATCTGGCCCTATCTTACCACTCCCCATTCTATGTCCTAGGTAGGAGACATCTGCCATACCCACTTGACATTTGCTCAGCTTAATGGTCAACCCTGCCCTGTGTAGTCTGCCCAGCACCTCCCTGACATGCTGAAGGTGCTCTCACTAGGAATGGCTGTAGATGGCAATATCATCTAGGTAAGCAAGGGCAAACCATCCTGCTCCTGCTAGGATGTTATCCACCAGCCTCTGGAAAGTCACTGGGGCATTCTTCATCCCAAAGGGCATCTATGCAAACTCATACAAGCCAAAAGGAGTCACAAAGGCTGACCTCTCTCTAGCACTGGGTGTCAAGGGCACCTGCCAATGACCCTTGGTAAGATCAATGGTTGTAAGATACTTAGCCCCACCTAGCTGCTCTAGGGTCTCATCTGTCCTAAGCATGGGGTAAGCATCCAACTCTGTGTGACTATTTAATTTCCTGTAATCCACATATAACCTGGTGCTGCCATCCTTCTTTAGCACCAACACCACTGGTGAGGCCCAGGGACTGTTGGACTCTTGAATCACCCCCTAGTTCCAACATCTCCTGTACCTCCTCCCTCAGAGTCTGTTTGACTCCCTTAGGCACCCTATAATGAGCCTGCCTAATAGGCCTTTGGGGTCCTGTATCCATCTGGTGCTGCACCAGGTGGGTGTTCCCTGGTTTCCCAGTGAACATGTCCTCAAATTCCTGCAATACTGCTCGGATTTCTCAAACCTGGGTAGGAGATAGCTGCTGGGACATTGCTACCTCTTCCACTGACGTGTCAGCCCGAGCCTCACTGAAGAGATCAGTCCCCAAATCTTCCTCAGACTCCTCCTGCAATCCATTGCAAACACAAGGGCCTCCCTATCATGGTAAGGTTTCATCATGTTAACATGGTACAATCTGTGCCCCTGTGTCTGCCTAACACTTCTACCATATAGTTAACATCACTTACCTTTCTTACTACCTTGTAGGGTCCCTCCCAAGCTGCTTGCAACTTGTTGTGTCTGCAGGAATGAGAACCATTACCTGCTGCCCCACAGCATATTTTCTAGCTGGAGCATTCCTGTTATACCACACCCTTTTTCTGTTGTTGGGCTTCTGCCAGGTTCACCTGGGCCAAGCCCATGAGTTCCCTGAGCCTTGTTCTGAGGTTTAGGTCATAAGCCACAACAGACTCCTTGTGAGACTCATACTCACCTTTCCACTCATTTCAAATTAAATCTAGAGGTCCCCTCACCCTATGCCCATACAACAACTCAAAGTGGAAAACCCGTGGATTCCTGGGGATTCTCTCTGTAAGCAAACAACAGATGAGGCAAATATTTGTCCCACTCACTCTTAAACTGATCTGCAAATGCCCGTATCACGGACTTGACTGTAGAATTTAACCTCAACAACAAGATTAATCTGGGGATGGTAGGGGATGGTCCTCATGTGCTTCACTGCCCAGGACTTCCACAGACAAGCCAGCAGATCTGACATGAAATTGGCACCTCGGTCAGTCAGTATTTATTTTGGGAAACCTGCCCTGCTGAAAATCTCTAACAAAGCATTTGCCACCTTCTCTGCCTCAATGGAGGATAAAGCCACTGCCTCAGGGTATCATGTAGCATAATCCACTACCACTAGGATATACATTTTCCCCTGTGGAACTTGGGGTACTCAGATGACCCACAATATCCATAGCTACCCTCTGAAATGGCTCCTCAATCACAGGCAAAGGCATCAAATAAGCTCTCACCTTGTCTCCTGCCTTGCCTACCTTTTGGCATTGCTCACAGGTCCTACAGTATCCTGTTGCATCTCTGGAAATTCCAGGCCAATAGAAGTTTTGCATAATACACCTCTTTGTATGTTTTATGCCCATATGACCTGCAAAGGGAATATCATGGGCTATGGCTAGAAGTGCCAGATGGTAAGCTCTAGGCACTACCAACTGCTGTACTCTCTCACCTTCTAGCCCTCCCTCAGGGGTCCACTCTCTGTACAGTAACCCTTTGTCCCAGTATACAGATTCCCCCTTCCCTTGAATCAATTGCTTCCATAGCTACCTGCCTCAGGCCTCGCAGTGTAGGGTCTGAGAGCTGAGCCTGTCTCAACTCTCTCCTTGTAACCCTTCCCAGCTCCCCTTCCACTGGAAGTCTGGCATCCTCTGACAGTGGTGCCTCACTGTCAGCCTGGGTACTACTACTCACCTCTACCTTTGCAGTTACCCTGTCCAAGGGAACATCAGTACCCACAAGCAGCTGTGGCTCACCTTCAGTCTCACTGCTACAGAACAGCTCTCTCCCTGAAGTAACCACCTCAGCAGCCCTGGATTCATGTATGCATTATGTCTGGGTCTCCCCCAAACTACCAGACCCACATGCTTGTCTCCTAGCCACACTGCATGTAACTGCATGAGTACATAGTACTGCTTCATCCAAATCCTTCCCTCTCAGGACATCTGCAGGATGGTAGTTCCATACCCCTGTTGTCTGAAGACAACCCACTATTGGCATTTTGTCTTTCCCACTTACTGGCTCCCTCACCTTTGGTTCACCACCTTGCCTCCGTGGATACCTGCATGCCACATGGCCCCACTGGTTGCATTCAAAACATTTCACCCTAGGTTCTGGATGTGTACCTGGACTAGTAGCTTCCACTGCTACTGGCGGATTCTGTTGAGGCAGTCTGTGCTGCCCACCATGGGTTCCTTTAGACCCATGAGCAGTACTGGGGGTCCCCTTCCTGTGCAGGGCTGCCCTGCTTGCCAGGTATAGGTCTCCCTCCTTCCCCAACTCATCTGAAGTAGCATATTGTCTATCAGCTAACCAGATCCTCATGTCCTCAGGCAAAGTGCTAAGGGCTTGTTCCTTCACCAAAAGGTCTGCCAGCCCTTCAGAAGTGGTGACCTGACATCCACTCACCCAGCTATGAAAATAAGTGCTCAGTTCAGCAACATATTCACATACATTTTCATCTGCCTTGCATCTATGCTCACAAAACTTTTTCCTATACATTTCAGGTGTTAACTTAAAACATTTTAACAGACATTTTTTTACAGCAGTATAATCAAAACAGACAGAGTCAGGCATTTGTGATATACATGTTACAGCTTTCCCATGGAGTAAGGGGGTCAGAAACTGTTCCCAGAGCCTTTGGTCAACACTATACTGTTTGCATACCCTTTCAAACATGTGAATGAAACTATCAAAATTATCCCCCTTTAAATTGTGGAAGAAATTTACTGACCTGTTGTGCTTCTGGGGTCCAGTTACTCCTTTCCCCATTACTTCCATGACTCTGGCAAAGAGTCAGCATTTCCCTCTCATGCTTCCTCTGATGCTCCTTTTCTTCATTTTTTATCTCCAAACACCTGACCTCCAACTCAAGTCTCTTTAGCTCCAGCTGGATTTTTAAGTCCACTGCAGAAAGGTTGAGCTGTCCATTCTCCGAGGACATTGCATCTCCACTGCCAGTCTGATTGTCCTCCTGGATGCGGTTTTCTGATGCAGCTGTAACCAAGGCTGCAATCAGGTCTGCCTCAATCAGGTTTCCATGCACCAGTCCCCTAGCCTGGCACATCTCCACCAGCTGGCTCCTTGTCAGCTTTCCATATTCTTGTGCTGACATGCTGCCTGCTCACTCTGACTAACTAAGCTAAAAAAATAAATAAAACAATTGTGATCTGAAATCTGAGTATGCTCTGCGTGGCTGATTTAGAGTACAAAACACTTTCAGAGATCACTGTACATAAGCTACAGGATTCCCTCTATCCACACCACTGCCAAACATTTGTGAAGATATCTTATCCCAATGACTGCCACCACTTGTGATGACCGTTCCCTGGCCCAGCAATCAAGGATCCTCAATCCTCACCACTAACACCAGGGAGGTCGTTTCATAGAAGAGGAAAGGATAGCTAATACACATGCACACAGAGATCACAGTCAGTCTGAGGCTGGTTGCTTCCTAGCTCTCCAGGTCCCCAATAAGACTCCCCACTGGCACAGCTATAGGGTCCAGATCTCAGCCTAGCTGGCAAACTAACCACCAGTACCCTCTCTGTCCAACCAGTGCTTCATGTCCCTGCCCACACAGCTGACACACACCCACACTTTGAGATAAGTATTTATTCAACTTCACAGGCACTCCTGGGAAAGACTGACACAGATTCTCTAGCTGTGCCCCTTTACCCAGACTATACGGTAGTAATTTCTGTCACCACTAGCTTAATAATTATCAGCTACCCAAAGGCCCTTAAAAGGGTGTCCAATTATTACTGTGCAATATTATTATCCAATTGGTAATGTCACTATTCAGTCTAAGGCTTATTAGAGTGGCCTATTACGATATCCTCTATAAATATGCAATGTACTCTAGAGCCTATCTCTACACAAACCAGCCACAGGTAAAGGTTTTTAAAATATTTAATCATAAATAATTAAAGCAAGACAATACTACTACACCACAGAGATATCTAAGAGTTCAGAGATCACACAGAAACTTAAAATAATACAGTAGGACAGGTCTGATGTCAAAGAAAAACACTTGATCTAACTTTCTAATCTTTAGCTAATCTTAAGAGAAAACACAGTGCTATAATCCTACTTACAGATATATAGAGCATAAGCAGTGCTGGATTGATGGTCCAAGACAAATGCTTTTAGTCTGTCACTGAACAATAGTTTTTAAAACACTAACAAACACCTCTGCTAAGGCCCTCCCAAATTACATAATTTTGACACTTAGTCTGGAGTTCCCAGGGCACAAACTGCATTATTTAGCAAGTTAACACCTGCTCAGGAAACTACAACAATAAAAGACATTTCATATGTATACTCTAACAATTATTCCTTAAGTTAAGACAATAGAAAGAATGTGTTCAGCCAGATGCTTCGTCACTACTTTTTTAAGATAATTGTAACTTCAAAGAACATTTGAAATGCTTGGCTTGATTTTCCTTACAGCACATGGCAATGTTGCAACAATCTTAAAGTTCACATTTTACAATGTTTTCTTTCATTTAAAAACACAAGCCTGTATTTTACATTTATTTATGCAAATTATAGAATTATGTATCAAATTCTATTTGACTAGGCTGGCAGCCTTCACCCATCTTTCCCCAATCTTCACACATGCCATCTAAAACTTGACCGCAGTAATAACACAGATTTTAAAATAAGACAGTTTAACTAATGCAATATTTTAGAACAGTTCTTTGCCAATTAAGAATATGGGTTATAGTGTAATTGAGTATCCCCCTGAGATGAGCAGTAGCAAAGCCCCCCTACACAATGGTTGAAACACAGCCCCTTAATTTATCTATTAAAATTACATGCTGTAGACACATAACACAATTGCAGACTATGATTTCTTATGTGTTGTGTGATGTCCTCTCATTGGGCCAGTAATCAAGGAGCCTGAATCTTCACCACTGACAACAGAGAGGGACGTTTACTTGGAACAAAAATAGTTACACACAGTATTTCCAGATGCAGTTCTCTGCATCAGCACAATTTCCCTTAAGGGCACACAGGTAACACACTCAGTCCAGGGTCTAGATTTCAATCTCTCTCCAGGGCCCCAGTGAGACTCCAGCACTGGCACAGCTGTAGAGTTGAGTCCTCAGCCAAGTATCCAAGCCAAAGAGGAGTCCTCAGCCAAGTATCCAAACCAAGCACCCTCTCTGTGAAACCAGTACTTTGTGTCCCTGTTTGAAGCAGCTGACACACACTCTTGGAGATTTGATCTGCACAGACACACACACACACACACACACACACACACACACACACACACACACACACACACACACACACACACCTGTGAAAGGCTGGCACAGATTTACTAGCTCTGCCCCCTTCTGCCCAGGCTATAAGGTAGTTACTGCCCATAGATACTCCAAAGCCAGCTACTCTAAGGATCTTACAAGGGTACCCAATTATACTGAGTGAAATGAATACAAATGGTAGTGTTTGACCAATGCAGTAAGGCTTTCAGGAGTGGCAACATAGTCATCAAATAGATATAAATACTCCCAAAGGTTAAAGTATTCTCTAAATGACCATCCACAATGAAAAGTTTAAATATATTTAATAACAAATAATACAATAACATGAAAATACTATGGTCACTTACTAGAGAAAGGCAAGATGAAGTAGGTGAGGGGTCCTTCTTTGTCAGGTTCCAAAAACAGAGTGTTCTGAGTCTTCTCTCTCATCTGGTATTAAAACATAATTTTTGTCCTAGATTACAGAAAGACATATACATACATCTGGTAACCTGTCTTCTGATTCCCATGTTACTGCCATTGATAGAAGCTGAACCAGAATTTAGTACATATGTGTTACCATACACACAGACAGAGCTTTGCTGAAGTGTATTATAGCATCTGGAAGAAGCTATAAAACCATAAAACACATCCACTCTTCCTACAAGAGCTAATAAACCATTCTCTGGCACAGACATTTAGTCTCTGGCTGCAAGCAGAACTGTAAGATACAATCTTTATGGCCTAAACCATGTAATTTAATTTCAGGATATTTATCTAAAAGTTAGCTGGGGCTGAGCTTAACCTCTTCTCTTCCCATATCCCCTTTTAAAACATATACATTTTACAATACAGTCAGGACCCACTGTTGGTACATTTTTTTAACACAAGCAGCTTTACAAATACATTTTTCAACAGAAGGATCTGTACAAATCAGTTTGATATACAAATGACATATAATTCTTTACAAAATTCCAGATAGCTATGCTGGCATATGTTACACATCCACTGCCCTACTTCTCCTGGCATAGCTGTTAATACCTCACATTGTCATATGTTGTTTACAGCATTGTCTGCCTCTATACATGCAATAACTAGCAAGCATAATGCAAGTTCACAAAGAAAAAAAATAAAGTGCTATAAACAAGGTAAAGTTCTCACATCTTTATATTTAATCTTCATAGCGCCAGCAAGCTGGGTATGCTCTATATAACTTTTTATTTTTTACATACTTGACTGACTACATACAAGTGAACTTCTTTGGCTATAGAATGCCTAAAGTCATTTTCCTTTTAATTTCTACACTTTTAAGTGCTCCATGAGAACTTTTTTCTTCTCTAGCAGCTGAGCTTCTTGATTCATGACTCTTTCTGGTTGGAGAGTGAGTGTCTGTGTTTAACGTACCTGATTGGTCTGGTTGCTATTCAAGACACATACCAGAAAAAGTCTACAAGCCTGCAGACCCTTGCATCATCTGGGACAAGACTGTGGATCACCAAACAGGCCATGGCCTGCATCTTTTCTTGGGATTAGTGCTAACATTTTGCTTCTGGTGAGAGAAGAAGCAAAGGAGTACTGTATCCCAACAGAGTGAAGCTGTACTGAGACCAGCATTAGTAGTAGCCAGGCAGTAGCCATTCATGTGACTCCCCTCTTTTTATCATTTTTGACAAGTGAATTCTTTATTTTTCAGTAAGTACTACTTGATTTCTTTTTAACTTCAGAATATCTGCCTAAATACTTCATCCTTAAATTTTCAGAGTCTATGTATTAATTTCCCCTCAAATGTTTGGCAGTGCTCTGTACAGACTCAGACACCTTGAGTGACTTTTTCCTGTAAAAGAAATATATAAGGAAACAGCTCCAGTACTTTTAATAATGACTACTCCTCCTGGCATGTCTAAAGGTTGGTTCCCTGTGCTTTCTCCTATTAACCTTGTTATCTTGGGCATTCTGAGGCAGTGTAGCAACTGTCTCATGTACACAGCAACCCTCTCCTCTTACCTCCTAACACTCATACTTGTGAGAGATGCATTTATATATCCAAATTGGAAACCATGCACTCTCAAGCCAAGACCGGAATAGCTGGTCAAGAGGAGAAGGTCAACACCTGTACCACACCACATACAACACATAGTCCTCCAGAACACCCACCATCACACCTCTCACATAAAAACACAAATCACATTCCCACCTTCAAGGAGGATCTCAATAGAAATCTACCCAAACAGCAGAGACCTCCAAGGCAGAAATGCAGTAAACCACAACAACACAGCACAAACCACAAGACACATAACTCACCTACACAGTGTGCCCCTCAACTTAAGCCCCTAAGGCAGAACAGCTTACTCAATACACTAATCATAGGTGACTCGAAAGTGAGGCACACTGATGTCCCACTCACTAGGTTGAATAAGGAGAAGGTAACAGTCAGCTATCAGGTGCCAGCATCCATCACATAACACATGCACTCAGGTCACTCCACAACAAGTACAAGTATGACTCTGTCACTGTCCATGTGGGTGTGAATGACCTGAGATGCACCTCCCTGGACTACATGAAAAGAGACATGGAGGAGCTCTTGGATTATGTGGCCCAGGCAGGTATGACCCTAACCCGTGCAGCATCCTGCCATCACCCAAAATGATAATGCAGTGCAAGCAGAAAATGATTGACTTCAACAATTGGCTAAGTTTCTGGTGTCATTCTAAGGGGATCCAGTATCTGTCTGTTTGGGATGACATGATTGACAGACCTCGATGCTTTACCAGAGATGGCCTGCATCTGTCACCCCTGGGTTTCCGGATACTGTTTAAGGCTCTTGCCACCCCTATAGTGCCTTTTTAGGTGATGTTCCACAGACCAAATTACTACCATAACAGCTATAAATAAATGCAATTTGAGGGTCATGCTGCTCAATGCTAGAAGTCTAAATCTCAAGATGCACTTGCTCGAAACACTCCTCAAAATGGAGAACATCGACATTTCTGCTGTAATGGAGACCTGGTTTAAAGCAGCAGAAAGCACCCCTGCACTACCAGGCTATAACTCATGCCACACCTTTCAGCCCCAGAACATGGACTGAACCTCCAAAGGTGGTGGTGTCTCCATATTCATAAAGGATATGCACACCTCCAGACTAGTAGCCCAGCATAACGCATCTGAGATACTTCATGTTCATAGGTTCATAGGTAGGTGCTAGGCTATCAGTCCCGGGGCCTATACAAGCCCAGCCAAAAAGGTACCCTGGCTTTTGCCACCCAAGAAAATTATTTTCCTGTGCCACTGTCGAGCAGAGCCACAGAGGTGATCCCTGGCATGAATTTCCTATTTCCCATCCAATCATCAAGATTTTGCTTGAAGAGTGCTAATGAGGAGCTTTGTTTGATATAGATAGGTAGTTTATTCCAGAGTATAGGAAGTCTCTGGGACAGGAATCTATCCCTCCGGCATGTTCTGTTTAATGTGGTGACAAGGTTTAGGTCCCTAGAGCGTGTAGCTCGGAGGGATTGGGATTTCTTTAAGTGGAGCATGTCCAACAGCTCTGGGTTTGACATAGCTTTGTATGTTAGGCAGAGATCACCTCTGACTAGGCGATATGCGACGGAGTAAAGCTGGAGTTTTTTGAGACGGTCTGCGTAGGGCATATGTTTGAGGCTGGTAATCTTCTTTGTGAGGTATTTCTGTGGCCTTTCCAGTTGTTGTAGATGTCTTGTGAGGTACATACCAAAAGGGGCATTGTACTCTATAATGGGTCTAATGAGTGATGAGTAGAGGGGAACAATGACCTCTTTTTTTCCGGATGAGAAACCTTTTGTGATGAGGTGTGCCACGTAGAAGGATTTCCTGACTACTGTGGCGATGTGATTATCAAAGGAGAGACTACTGTCCACATGTGTCCCAAGGTCTCTTATCACACTTTCGGTGTTAAGTACACTACCGCCTATGTTGTAGTTCATGGGTACAGAGTTTTTACCAAAGGGGATGACAACGCACTTTTTGGCAATGAGCTTGAGGCCATGGCTTTGACACCAGGCATCTGTCTCAGTGAGGCCCTTTTGTAGGATGTCCACATCATTAGGAGTTTCGATTATGGCTCCTAGTTTGCAGTCATCTGCGAACTTCATTAGCCAAAGACCTTCTGTGTTAGCCTGTACTTCAGAGAAGTAGATACCAAACAGGGGAGGACCCAGGACTGAACCCTGTGGTACTCCACTTGTCACTGGTCTGAAGTCGGATTTGGAGTCTGCTACTTTCACACTGTGGGTTCTGTCAGTGAGCCAGTTGGCAATCCATCTTGTGACATAGGGATTTATACCTAGTTTAGTGACTTTATCTATAATTCCAGAGTGGGGGATGGTCTCAAAAGCCTTAGCAAGATCTAGATAGGTTGTGTGAACCACCTTACCCTTCTCTACGGCTTTGGTGACTGCTTCAAAGAAGTCTATCAGGTTTAGGAGACATGATCTGCTTTTTACAAACCCGAACTGGGTGGGATCCAGAGTTTGGAGATTACCAATATCTTTGTTTATAAGTTCCATGATGATACATTACATGGCCTTGCAAACCAGGCTCGTCAGGCTAATGGGGCGGTAGTTCCCGGGGTCCGTGGTGGCTCCCCCCTTGTGGAGTGGGATAACCATTGCTGTGCACCATTCAGCAGGCACAAAGCCTGAGGTGAGGCTATGAATGAACATGGTACTTAGGTAGGGTGCCAGTTCATTCTGTAGTTCATGTAGAACGCAGCCTGGGATGTTGTCTGGTCCCATGGATGCTGTGTTCTTGGCTTTGGAGAGTGTGGTTTTTACCTGTGCAGCCATGATTACAGGAACTGTGCATTCTTCCGGTATAGAGATGGGCTCTTTAGGGGGTGAGGGGGGGGGTAAAGTTAGGACTGAACCTATCTGCCAGGATGTTGGCAATATCATTTGGGTCTGTATATTTAGTGCTATTGTGCTGTAACTCAAAGCAGATCTGATTGTTGCCATTGAGATTCTTGACATAGCTATAGAATGCTTTGCAGTTGTCTTTAGAATCAGTGGCGATTTTGTTTTTGTAACTAGCTTTGGAGGATTTTATCAGGGATCACAGCTTCTTACTGAGGCTGACCAGGGAGCTCCTCCACTCGTGGGATTTTACTCTCTTTTGCAAGAGTTTCTTCCTTCTGTTGTACAGTTTGTTTATGGCAGGGACCACCAGATTGGCTTCCTTTTTTTGGAGGATAGAGCCTTGGTTCTGTTTGGGATAGCACGATCCATGCACTTATGTAAGTGCTTATAAAGTGCAATTGTGTAGGATTCAGTAGTTGTAACTGTATTGTCCATCTGCATGGGTGTCATGAAGTTCACCACTTCTGTCTTAAGAAGCATGAAGTTGGTAGGTTGGTTCAGGTACAACTAACATTAGGTAAGATGGCAATTCAGGTCGTAGACTGCTATAGGTCCCCAGCCATGTCACAAGACTCTCACTCCACATTCTTAAGCACCCTGGAAACTATTAGGGTCCAACCCAACACTCTCATACTAGGTGACTTCAGCTACCCCTCCATCAACTGGGAAAACTACTCATGCACCAATACACTGGCCCAACACTTCCTGGAATTCATCAGTTTCAATGCCCTGGACCAGCTCATTCTTAACCCCACTAGAGGAATCAACATCATTGACCTAGTTATTACTAACATGGGCAAACGTTGCTCTACATCAATAGTCAATTACTCCCTGGTTACAACCAACCACAAACTAATCACCATGGAAATCCACATCTCACCCACACCCCCGCAAAGGTAACCAACATGAAAAACTTTTCCAAAGCTGACTTTGGGCTCCTAAAAACAGAGGTGGCTAATTTTACAGCACCCATGTCAATGGTAAATAGATGCATGACTCCCAAATCATACACTGATGCACTGTACAGACACATTCATAAATGCATGAAATTAGCCATTAGCCATACCCAACAGAACCAAGATGCTCTCCTTCAAAAAAAAGGAAGCCAATCTGGTGGTCTTCTGCCTTTAATAAACTCTACAACGGAAGGAAGAAACTGTTGCAGAAAAAGGTGAAGTCCCAAGACTGGAAAAACTCCCTTATTAGCCTCAACAAAAAGTTGAGATCCCTAATCAAAACCTCTAAAGCCAGCTATAAATGCAGAATTGCAGCAGACACTAAAACAACCACAAAGCCTTCTATAGTTATATCAAGAATCTCCATGGCAATACCCAAGTTTGATCTGAGTTACTGCACAATGATACCACCTATACTGAACCAACAGATATTGCCAACATACTGGCTGACAGATTCAGTGCCAACTTTACCCCTCTTTCCCCCCTAAAGGACCAATCACAATACAGAAGGAATGCAATGCACACAGCATTAGTGCAATGCAGGTTAAAACTGCATTGTCCAAGGACAAGAATGCAGCTTCCATGGGACCTGACAATATCCCTGGATGTGTTCTACATATACTACAAAGTGAACTGGCATCACATCTGTGTGCCCTGTTCTGTCACAGCCTCACCTCAGGCTTTGTCCCCACCAAATGGCGCACTGCTGCAGTCATCCCTCTCCATAAAGGGGGAGTGACTACAGACCCTGGGAAATATCGCCCCATTAGCCTGATGAGTCTGATATGTAAAGTTATGGAGTGCGTCATCATGGACCTAATTAACAAGGATATAGGGAATCTCCAAATGCTAGATTCCACGCAATTTGGTTTTGTGAAAGGTAGATCATGCCTGCTCAACCTGGTTGACTGTTTGAGTCAGTCACCAGAGCTGTGGATGGGGGCAAGACAGCTCATACAGCCTACCTTGATCTGGCCAAGGCCTTTGATACCATTCCCCACTCAGGAATTATTGATAAACTCACCAAACTAGGCATCAACCCCTATTTCAGTAGGTGGGGTGCAAACTGACAGATAGAACCTGCAGTGTGAAAGTAGCGGACTCCAAGTAAGACTGCCAACCAGTCAGAAGTGGAGTCCCACAGGGATCGGTCCTGGGTCCTCTCCTGTTTGGCATCTACTTCTTAGAAGTCCAGGCCAACACAGAGGGACTCTGATTGACCAATTTCACAGATGACTGCAAGCTGGGAGCCATTATTAACTCCTCAAGTGATGTAGACATCCTACAGAAAGGTCTTACTGAGATCAGTGACTGGTGTCAAAACCATGGCCTTAAGCTTAATGCCAAAAAATGCATCGTCATCCCCTTTGGGAAAAACTCAGTTCCCACTAATTACCACATCGATGGGAGCCCACTGAATGCATTATAAGAGATCTGGGGACACAGATTGACAGCAACCTCTCCTTTGACCACCACATTGTCACTGTGGTCAGAAAGTCCTTCTATGTGGCACATCTCATTACCAAGGGTTTTGCATCCAGGAAGAAAGAGGTCATCATCCTTCTGTACTCTTCCCTCATTAGGCCAGTCATCAAGTATAATGCCCCATTTGGCATATACCTCACTAGACACATGCAACAGCTGGAAAGGCCACAAAAGTACCTTATGAAGAGGATCCTAGGCCTTAAACACATGTCTAACATGGACAGACTCTAAAAACTCCAGCTATTCTCTGTCTCATATCGTCTACTAAGAGATGATCTCTTACAAAGCCATGCCTGACCCAACTCTGTTAGAAATGCTACATCTAAAGAAATCCCAGTCCCTTCACACCACATGCTCCTAAGACCTCAACTTCATTACCACAATCAACAGAACATGCTGGAGGGACAGGTTCATAACCCAGAGACTGCCCATGCTCTTGAATAGACTTCTCATACATGTCAAGCAGAGCACCTCACTGGCCCTTTTCAAGAGAAATCTTGATGAGTGGATGGGAAATAGAAAGTTCTTTTTTTTCCAATAGTTTGTTATTAGTTTATAAAAGAGGCAATGAACAACAAAAACATGACAATACAAGAAGGAAAAGTTGAAGCACAATATGAACATGATTTAAAGACATTAAGTAAGCATTGTATTCCTCTTATAAACATAGGCTGTAAAAAAAGAAAGAAAACTATATACAAATATATGCATATAGTGCTACTGCAAACTCTAGAAGATGGAACCAGGTAATTCTAATATAGGCTTATGTGCTTGAGATGATAATAGTAATGATATATAATAATAATAGTCACAAGAGGGGACATGTCAGATCTTACAAGTTGAAGTCAAAGCATCAGGTTTAATAATTCAAACAATTACACAATCTCCCTGAATGATATCAAAAATCAATTTCCAAAATTTGTGATAGTAGCCTTGTTTGTTAGGGTTGCTAATAAAGATTTTTTGTGAGGATGTGTATTTTATCACAAGGTTCCTGAAACCATGCCAAGATAATTTGGTGTGGTCCAACCAATTTTTGGTTACATAAAATTTAATCAGTAAACAAAGGGTAATAAGTACATGAAATTTCAGTTTGGGTAATCTGAGATCAGTAATGTGTAAGATCGATAGTTCCCATGATAGGGTCAACTTTTGATAACCCATATTTTCTAATCTAACTTTGAGAGAACACCAGAGTTTATATGTGTGATTTCAGGACCGGAGGATGTGCCAGAGATCTGCTTGGGGAAATGAGCAGCATGAACATGATGGGGACATATTAGAATTGAATTTATTTAAAATACAGGGGGTAAAGTAAGTGTTGTTATTGATCATCAATTGTGTGTAAATTCACTTTTTAAATGGGGAAAACTTAATGGATTCTATTGCTCTGAGCTTTTGGTCTTCACTGAGGTCGCTGTTATGTTGATTCCAGCAATTGGAAAAAAGTAGTACATTCTGAAGTTTAGAGGTTGTCAACAATTTATAGGTGTTTGATAGCATACTTTTTCTTTTAAATAGGCTTTTTATGACATATATAGCACTCGATACATCTCTTCCAATGTTTGGTTCATCCATAACTATCATTGTTAGAAGTTCCCTAATTTGACGAAGAATGATAGTGTACTTCTGTTCAAGTTTTAACTCATCTCTTAGTTCACGTAACAATTTCTCCTTATGTCTGTATACATCCCATACAATATAATTTTTTAAATAGAGGGAAATTTGATAGATTAATCATTTTATTGTTTAACCTGATATTTGGGTTCTTATGAACTGGTTGTAAAAAGGGAAGGGCTTTTTCTAACTCCACATATTTTATTAGGCTTTGAAAGTTCTTTACTATTTGCCTCAGAATGCTGTTAACAGAGGAGCTACTCAAGTTTTTGACTGTTAAGAAGGGTAAGGCTTTGGGGTTGAAATTATTACTACTTACATGACTATGCCAGATTTTAAACCATGAATGGGCACTATGTATCATCCTTCGGAGTAAAATTCAAGATTCAAATAACTCTGCCTGCACATATTATCCAATAGTAGAGATGAAAATCTGGCAGGCATAGACCTCCTTTTGGCTTGGGATAACATAATTTCTGATAGTTTATCTTAACTGCTTTTGGGGGACCAAATAAACCTAGCCATTTCTTTATTAATCTTTTGGAAGAAATCATTAGGAATAACCAGATTTGAGGCATTGAACTGATACAGTAATTTAGGTAGGATGTTCATCCTTATAATTGCTGTTTTAGATATGAGACAGATTTAGTTGTTGCCATCTATGAAAATCCTGTAGAATGCCCGTCCATACTTTCATAAGGTTATTCTGATACATGGATTGAGAGATATGATCAAATTGTATTCCTAGGTACTTGAAAGAGTAATTAACTTTGAATGGGGACTCCATAAATAGATATTCTTTATGACCTAAAGAATTAATAGGGAAAATTAGTGATTTCTTTTGATTGACTAGATATTTCAAGACTTTTGAAAGTCTATCTATTGTATCAGATAATCTCTTAATGTCTGAAATGGGGCATTCAAAATAAATATTTAAGTCATCCGCATATGCCAATAAACTTACTCTGACATTTAATAAAGTTATGGGGATGGAATGAAATGTGGTTTGAAATACTGAAAGTAATAGGGGCTCAAGATATAAGTTAAAAAGGTGGGGCGATAGGGGACAACTCTGTCTAGCTCCATTCAGTATTCTGATAAGTTTAGATAAAGTCTTATTAATGTGGAGATAGGTATAAGTTTTACTCTATAGGTTTTCAGTCAGATTGATGAAGCACTTGGGAATGTTGAAATGGGACATGGTTGTAAATAAAAAATTCCAGCTCACTCTGTCAAAGGCTTTACAGGCATCGAGTATTAATCCATACTTCGGGTTTTTATCATCCTTATTGAGATGTAGCATAGCATCTAACATTAAAGTATTATCCCATGTCTGTCTATTTAACATAAATCCTGTTTGTTCCAGAGAGGTTATGAATGGCATAACTTTCTTCAGTCTTTCGACTAAGATTGATGATAACATTTTAATATCCACATTAATTAGGGATATAGGCCTGTAGTTATGTGGGTTAGATCTATCCAGGGAATTTTTGGGAATGAAATTGTTTTGGAATTATTTAGATGATAATCAGATATTCTGTATACTTTAATATGATGGCATACTTTCAATAGTATTGGTGATAAAATCTGGCTAAAGGTCTTATAGAATTCTGAAGTATATCTGTCCAAGCCAGGAGCCTTGCCCCTTTGCAGCCTCCCTATGTCATCTACTATTTCTTTTTGTTCAAGAGTAGCATCTAGAAGGTCTATATGATTCTTACTTAATTTAGGGAATGTAATCTTATCAAGGAAATCTATAATTTTTTGTGAGAAGATTGTTTATTATTCAGGCCATATAATTCCAAATAAATCTGATGAAAAAGATCTAATATTTGGGTATCTGATTTAAATACCCTATCTTGGTGATGAAGTAATGAAATTCTGGCTGTTTCTTGTCTATTTATAATAATACTAGCCAAAATTTTAGCTGGGAATTGTGCCCATTCTGAATATCTGGCTATGCATCTTAGTTCATACATAGAGTAGTTGTGTTGATGTAGTTCATGTAATTGTCTTTGGGTATTATTTATTAGATTTTCAATATTGGGATTTGATTTATTTTGAGACTTCTTTTCTAAGTCTAACAAATCAGCAACTAAGTTATTTTCTTTTTTTATTGCTATTCTTTTAAAATAAGTAATTTCTTGAATAAGGACCCCCTTAGCTGTGTTTTACAAGCAGCCATTGAACATAGTATGGTATATTTATGCTTTCCATACTGTTATCTAGTTGGGGAAATATAGAGTTCACCCTGGGAATCACTCCAGTGGCTGCACTTGATAGAGGCACTGGGAACTAACATTGGGTGGCGTGATGCCAGGGCACTTCTATGGGCTAGGCTTGTAAAGGCTCCAGGGCCATTGGCCTAGTACACACCTATGAACCTATAAACCTGAGAGATCATAAATGCATCCATCAGACACGTTGTAACAAATATCTCAACTAGCTAACCCACAACAGTGGGTGGTCATGGGTTATTTAATTTTATTATTTATTTATATGCATCTAATAACAGTGAAAATTCACATAGATAGACGCTCCTTTTTGGGAAGAAAAGTTCCAAATGTACATTTTAGAAGACTATATACAAACACAATTTACTAGATGATGAATACTGTTTCATTTGTTACATTCATTTTCTGCAGTTCAGTAGGGAATAGTAAGTCTTTATAATTAGCCACCCCATTTGTGCATGCTGTCCATCAAGACAGAAACACCTGTCAATCACAAAAGGAACTCCCAAACCTATACAAATCGTGGATGGGGGGTACTCAAGTACACTATGACCAGATTCTGTTCTATTTTTATACATTTACAAGGTATATGTGCAAGTTGCAATTAATATTGCATATTCTTTCTTTCTGTTTTAATTAGCTTGTCCCAAGATTAACCCCCATTTTTACTGTCAGAACAACTAGGCTGGAATATAATACTTCATATTAAAAAAAACTATTTATCTGTGAGTGAGAAAAAGGTGGCTCAACACTTATTTGCCCCCCTTCCAAATCATATTGCTCTAAGTTGTATTCAAGGAAACATTAAAACAGCTAACAAGCACCAAGTTGAATTTTGTATAAAAATAAACTTTATTAGCTCATAAAAAATAAATTATTAACAAATTTTGAGTTTGCTTCAATTAATAGCACTTAACTTGTTATGCAACATGAAAGTGAGAAAAACATCAGGTTACTTACAGCGGTTCCTGGCAGTATAAGGTATGCAACATATCAAATGGTCAAAATAAATTTAATGGGTCCAGGCTTTAAGTCTTTTAGTCTGGATGCTGGCTCCTTTTATAGGTTAAAGTTCAGTTCACGTGCAGGGAATCCTGGTTAAATGCTCCTGTTTGGCACACTACATTTACCCTCACTGCAAATGGATCTTATTTTTGGATTCATCAATCCCAGAGTTGCCAAGATGCCCTTCTAGTGCCTCTCAGCAAACAGCAGGGACATATGACTGGAACAAGAAGATAAAATTATCTGAAAGTCTGAAGTCTCTGACTAACTCCAAGTCTGACTCTGCCTGACTGCCTCAAAATGACAGAATGACCAAATGACTGAAAGCCAGAAAAAAAAAATGACTAAATGAGTTCACTTCCATTGCAGTATATATCTTTGCAAGACAGAGTGGGCTTGGAATTTCCATGTTCTGTCTCTGCAGTTGAGCAAATCCAGCCTTTGCCTTAGCTGTTTATTTTAGGACAGTACATTAACTGTTTGATTAACAACATATTCTGAAAAAAGAGGAAATTGCAGAGATCGATTTCTTTATCTCTTCTGAGTTTATTACCCCTTTATCACCTCTTGACACCTTAATGTCCAATAAATAGAATGGCACATAGTTTTATGTATCATCTCAGTGGTTTGATGTGTTTATGGCACCTCTTTGACTGTGCAGAGTATAGGGTACTCAATTTAGATGTCAGAGTTTAGCAGATAGGGCTCTGTGTTTGAAACACATGCTAAATATATGTTTCTGGACATTCCTGAGGCCTTTTTGCTAGGAAGACAAACTTTAATCGCATGGCTTTGGTTAAAGACAGGATGCATCTTTTAAATGCCCTATATTTTTCAATTATTTTTGTTACAGAATGTCAGGAAATATCAATATTAATAGCCACATATAAACACCCTGTTCATTTTTCCTATGTAAAATGAGAGGCAGGTAGTACAATAGCAAAAATAGACAACATTTTTTGTTCGACAATCTGCATAAAAAGCAGGGTGTTTAATGATAGAATA
Organism: Protopterus annectens; assembly: GCF_019279795.1. Taxonomy (NCBI): domain Eukaryota; kingdom Metazoa; phylum Chordata; order Ceratodontiformes; family Protopteridae; genus Protopterus; species Protopterus annectens. Next base: position 1,369,236,043 of record NC_056745.1, read on the forward strand.
CTTGAACACCTTAGGGATATCAGGAATGTTAAACCAGCACACTATCACTACATGTAGCTAAAGAGGGTAAAGAACATAAATTTAGCTTTATGGTACCAGAGATTCTGCATAGTACCAAGAGAGGAGGTGACATAAATAATAGAACAGAATCTAGTGAACAGAAATGGATTTTGCGCTTTCAAGCTGATAAACCTCCTGGTTTAAACAACAGAGTTTTCCTGAAACCCTTCCTTAAAGCATGGCCATTAAAGCATTGATCTCTCTTTTAATATTTTATCATATATGTTTCAATAGTCCATCTTTTATTATTTTTTTACTATTGTATTTGTTACCAGTTTTAAGTACATATTGCTAATTTAGTCTGTTTTATTCAATTTTTTAATGATCTATATATTCTACAGATGTATTTTATCACATGGCTTTTAGCTATGATGCACATTTTATCTGATTTTTGATTGGATGTTTTAGTGTTTAAAAATGTAACTGCTATTCTATCTCTGTTGGTCTAATGAAGCGGATGTTATTCCGAGAAAGTGCTTACCTACTACAATAAAGGACATATTGATTTTCACTGCTGTGTGGAACCAGATTATTTTTCTTTTTCTTTTATTCTCCGTTTTTTGCATCTGATTTCTTATTTGGTTCAAGGACTGTTTTCGTTTGGTATCTTAGAAGTGTGTTTTCTTGTAGAAATAGCTAGGACTATAAAGAGTAGACTAAATGTTTTTCTGTTATGTCAGAACTGTACTACTGATTTATTTTAAGTTTCTGTTTGATCTCTGAACTCTTGAATAGCACTGTGGTGTAGTAGTATTGTCTTGTGTTTTAAGTATTTATTATTAAATATTTTTAAAACCTTTTACCTATGGCTAGTTTGTGTAGAGATAAGTAAGCTCTAGAGTACATTGCATGCTTATAAGTGATCCTGAACTAAGCCACTCTAATATGCCTTAAGACTGATTAGGCACACTTACCAATTGGATAATAATATTGCACAGTAATAATTGGACATCCTTCTAAGGGCCTTTGGGTAGCTGATAATTATTAGCTGGTGGTGGAAGTAATTACTACTATATAGTCTGGGTAAAGGGGCACAGCTGGAGAATCTGTGTCAGCCTTTCCCAGTAGTGTCTGTGAAGTTGTGTAAATACTTATCTCAAAGTGTGTGTGTGTGTGTGTGTGTGTGTGTGTGTGTGTGTGTGTGTGTGTGTGTGTGTGTGTGTGTGTGTGTGTGTGTGTGTGTGTGTGTGTGTGTGTGTGTGTCAGCTACTTGGGCAGGGACACGAAGCACTGGTTGGACAGAGAGGGTACTGGAGGTTAGCTTGCCAGCTAGGCTGAGATCTGGACCCTATAGCTGTGCCAGTGGGGAGTCTTATTGGGGACCTGGGGAGCAAGGGAGCAACCAGCCCCTGACTGACTGTGATCTCTGTGTGCACTTAAGGGAAATTATACTTTACTGTGTATATTTGTTATCCTTTCCTCTTGTATGAGATGCCCTCTCTGATGTTAGTGGTGAGGATTGAGGCTCCTTGATTGCTGGATCATGGTGCGGGCATCACATGTGTTTGGCAGCGGTGGGATATCCACATCACATGTTAATTAGTTGGCAAATACTAACTGGCTTGTAGTGGTGTGGGTAGAATGAATCCTGTAGCTTATGTACAGTGATCTCTGAAGGTGTTTTGTACTCTAAATCAGCCATGCAATGAATATTCAGAGTTCAGATCACAATTGTTTTATTTCTTTTGTTAGCTTAGTTAGTCAGGGTGAGCAGGCAACATGTCAGCAGGGGAGTATGGAAAGCTGACAAGGAGCCAGCTGGTGGAGATGTGCCAGACTAGGGGACTGGTGTATGGAAACCTGACTAAGGCAGACCTGATTGCAGCCTTGGTTACAGCTGCATCAGAAAACAGCATCCAGGAGGACAATCAGACTGGCAGTGGAGATGCAATATCCTCGGAGAATGGACAGCTCAACCTTTCTGCGAAGGACAGTTAGACTGGAAGTGGAGATACAGTATACTCGGAAAATGGACAGCTCAACCTTTCAGCAGTAGACTTAAAAATCCAGCTGGAGCTAAAGAGACTTGAGTTGGAGGCCAGGCATTTGGAGATAGAAGCCAAAGAAAAGGAGCATCAGAGGAAGCATGAGAGGGAAATGCTGACTCTTCGCCAGAGTCATGGAGGTAAGGTGGAAGGGAGTAACTGGACCCCAGAAGCACAACAGGTCAGTAAATTTCTTTCACAATTTAAAGAGGGGGATAATTTTGATAGTTTCATTCATATGTTTGAGAGGGTATGCAAACAGTATAGTGTTGACCAAAGGCTCTGGGTATGGTTCCTGAACCCCTTACTGCATGGTGAAGCTGTAAATGCATTGGCTAAAATGTCTGACATTGCATGATTTGATTATACTGTTGTAAAAAGTCACTTGTTAAAATGTTTTAAGCTTACACCTGAAATGTGTAGGAATAAATTTCATGAGCATAGACGCAAGGCAGATGAAAGTGTGTGTGAATATGTTGCTGAACTGTGCACTTATTTTCATAGCTGGGTGAGTGGATGTCAGGTCACCACTTTTATAAGGACTGGCAGACCTTTTAGTGAGGGAACAAGCCCTTAGCACTTTGCCAGAGGACATGAGGATCTGGTTAGCTGATAGACAATGTGCTACTTCAGATGAGTTGGGGAAGAAGGGAGACCTATACCTGGTAAGCAGGGCAGCCCTGCACATGAAGGGGACCCCCAGTACTGCTCATGGGTCTAAAGGAACCCATGGTGGGCAGCACAGACTGTCCCAACAGAATCTGCCAGTAGCAGGGGAAGCCACTAGTCCAGGCACACATCCAGGAGCTAGGGTGAAATGTTTTGAATGCAACCAGTGGGGCCATGTGGCATACAGATGTCTATGGAGGCAAGGTGGAGAACCAAAGGTGAGGGAGCCAGTAAGTGGGAAAGACAAAATGCCAATAGTAGGTTGTCTTGAGACAACAGGGGTACTGCACTACGATCCTGCAGATGTCCTGAGAAGGAAGGATTTGGATAAGGCAGTACCATGTACTTATGCAGTTACACGCAGTCAGGCTAGGAGACACGCATGTGGGTCTGGTAGCCTGTGGGAGATCCAGACAGACCGCATACTTGCAGCCAGGACTTGTGAGGCGGTTACTTCAGGGAGGAAGCTATGCAGTAGCAGTGAGACTGAAGGTGAGCCACAGCTGCTTGTGGGTACTGATGTTCCCTTGGACAGGTTAACTGCAAAGGTAGAGGTGAGTAGTAGCACCCAGGCTGACAGTGAGGCACTGCTGTCAGAGCATGCCAGACTTCCTGTGGAAGGGGATCTGGGAAGGGTTACAAGGAGAGAGTTGAGACAGGCTCAACTCTCAGACCCTACATTGCAAGGCCTGAGGCAGGTAGCTAGGGTGACACCTGATTCTCAAGGAAAGGGGGAATCTGTATACTGGGACAAAGGGTTACTATACAGAGAGTGGACCCCTGAGGGAGGGCTAGAAGGTGAGAGAGTACAGCAGTTGGTAGTTCCTAGAGCCTACCATCTGGTGCTTCTAGCCATAGCCCATGATATTCCCTTTGCAGGTCATATGGGCATAAAACATACAAAGAGACATATTATGCAAAACTTCTATTGTCCTGGAATTTCCAGAGATGTAACAGAGTACTGCAGGACCTGTGAGCAGTGCCAAAAGGTAGGCAAGGCAGGAGACAAGGTGAGAGCTCCTTTGATGCCTTTGCTTGTGATTGAGGAGCCATTTCAGAGGGTAGCTATGGATAGTGAGGGTCCTCTGAGTACCCCAAGTTCCACAGGGAAAATGTATAGCCTAGTGGTAGTGGATTATGCTTCATGATACCCTGAGCCAGTGGCTTTGTCCTCCATTGAGACAGAGAAGGTGGCAAATGCTTTGTTAGAGATTTTCAGCAGGGTAGGTTCCTCAAAAGAAACGCTGACTGACCGAGGTGCAATTTCATGTCAGACCTGTTGGCTTGTCTGTGGAAGTCCTGTGGGTGAAGTAAATGAAGACCCCCCCCCTTACCATCCCCAGACTAATGGTCTTGTTGAGAGGTTAAACTCTACAGTCAAGTCTATGCTACGGGCATTTGCAGATCAGTTTAAGAGGGAGTGGGACAAATATTTGCCCCATCTGTTGTTTGCTTACAGAGAAGTTCCCCATGAATCCACAGGTTTTTCACCCTTTGAGTTGCTGTATGGGCATAGGGTGAGGGGACCTCTAGATTTAATTCAAGATGAGTGGGAAAGTGAGTGCGAATCTCAACAAGGAGCCTGTTGTGACATATGTCCTAAACCTCAGGACAAGGCTCAGGGAACTCATGGGCTTGGCCCAGGAGGACCTGGCAGAAGCCCAACAACAGAAAAAGGTGTGGTATGACAGGAATGCTTGAGCTAGAGAGTATGCTGTGGGGCAGCAGGTAATGGTTCTCATTCCTGTCAGACACAACAAGCTGCAAGCAGCTTGGAAGGGTCCCTACAAGGTGGTAAGAAAGGTAAGTGATGTTAACTACATGATGGAACTGCTAGGCAGACAGCAGGGGCACAAATTGTACCATGTTAACATGATGAAACCTTACCATGATAGGGAGGCCCTTGTGCTGAGCATTTACTGTGGATTGCAGGAGGAGTCTGAGGGAGATCTGATGACTGATCTCCTCAGTGAGGCTCAGGCTGACACCTCGGTGGAAGGGGTAGCAATTTCCGAGCAGCTATCCCCTACCCAGGTTTGAGAAATCCGAGCAGTGTTGCAGGAATTTGGGGATATGTTCACTGGGAAACCAGGGTGCACCCACCTGGTGCAGTACCAGGTGGATACAGCAACCCAAAGGCCTATTAGGCAGGCCCCTTATAGGGTGCCTGAAAGAGTCAGACAGACTCTGAGGGAGGAGGTATAGGAGATGTTGGAACTAGGTGTGATTCAAGAGTCCAACAGTCCCTGGGCCTCCCCAGTGGTGCTGGTGCCAAAGAAGGATGGCAGCACCAGGTTCTGTGTGGATTACAGGAAATTAAATCATCACACAGAGTCAGATGCTTACCCCATGCCTAGGACAGATGAGGCCCTAGAGCAGCTGGGTGGGCCTAAGTATCTTACAACTATTGATCTTACCAAGGGTTACTGGCAGGTGCCCTTGACACCCAGTGCTAGAGAGAAGTCAGCCTTTGTGACTCCTTTTGGCTTGTATGAGTTCACAAAGATGTCCTTTGGGATGGAAAATGCCCCAGCAACTTTCCAGAGGCTGGTGGATCATATCCTAGCTGGAGCAGGAGGGTTTGCCCTTGCTTACCTAGATGATATTGCCAACTACAGCCATTCCTGGCCAGAGCACCTTCAGCATGTCAGGGAGGTGCTGGGCAGACTACAGAAGGCAGGGTTGACCATTAAGCTGAGCAAATGTCAGGTGGGTATGGCGGAGGTCTCCTACCTAGGACATACAGTGGGGAGTGGTAAGATAAGGCCAGAACCTGCCAAAGTGGAAGCCATTCAGGCATGGCCTGCACCTGTTACTAAAAAGCAGGTGAGGGCATTTTTAGGGACAGCAGGGTACTACAGAAAGTTCATCCTCAGTTATAGTACCATAGCTGCTCCCCTCACAGAACCTGACAAGGTAGAACAGGCCAGATAAGGTAGTGTGGACCCCAGCATGTGAGCAGGCATTCCAGAAGCTTAAAGAAGCTTTGGGAGGACCCCTGTGTTAACCAGTCCAGATTACAGCAAATAATTTGTTCTGTAAGTGGATGCTTTGAACCATGGGGTGGGGGCTGTACTTATCCAGATTTCTTCAGAGCGGAAGAGCACCCAGTGGTTTATCTCACTCATAGGCTCCAACCCAGGGAGGAATACTATGCAGCTGTAGAAAAGGAATGCCTAGCCATAGTGTGGGCATTGCAGAAACTTTAGCCTTATATGTATGGAAGAAAATACACTGTTATGACAGATAATAACCCTCTAACATGGGTAAACAGAGCCAGTCAGCAAAATGCCAAGTTGCTAAGATGGACCCTGGGGTTGCAAGCATATGATATGTCAGTGCAGCACCACAGTGGGATTAGCAATGCCAATGCAGATGGGATCTCAAGACAGGGAATGGGGTGAGGTACACTCAGATAGGCCTAGCCCTCTCAAGCGGAGTTTATCAAGGGGCCCTTGAAAAACTAGTTATCCGGGGGGGTGTGAAGACTGGTAAAGAAGGGTGAAGGCTGCCAGCCTAGTCAAATAGAATTTGATAAATAATTCTGGCATTTGTAAATATAAATATAAAATACAGGCTTATTTCTTAAATGAAAGAAAACACTGTAAAATGTGAACTTCAAGATTGTAGCAACATTGCCATCTGATGTAAGAAATACTAAGGCAAGCATTTCAAATGTTCTTTGAAATTGAAATTATGTTTTGTATGTCCTTTGAAGTTAGAATTTGGAGTTGATGAGTCTGGAGTAAGCATCCTGACTATTATTTTAAGGCTAAAGTTAATGACCAAAGTTTACATGTGGAATGTCCTTTATTGCTCTAAGTGTAAAAGAATGTAAATGAAGTTTTGGTGTAGCCTGGGAACCAGGAAAGTGTAAACAAATGATGTAATGTTTTAGCAGAACTGCAGTTTCAATTTAAACAGTGGGAATAAGAGATTATTAAGCATTTCTGTCTTGATATCCAACCTCAGCACTGCCGGTTGTCTTAAGTAAGTTATCTTAGAAGTGTATTTTCTTGTAGCAATAGCTAGGACTATAAAGAGTAGACTAAGTGTTTTTCTGTTATGTCAGAACTGTACTACTGATTTATGTTAAGTTTCTGTGTGATCTATGAACTCTTGAATAGCACTGTGGTGTAGTAGTATTGTCTTGTGTTTTAAGTATTTATTATTAAATATTTTAAAAACATTTTACTTGTGGGTGGTTTGTGTAGAGATAAGTAAGCTCTAGAGTACATTGCATGCTTATAAGTGATCCTGAACTAAACCACTCTAATAAGCCTTAAGACTGATTAGTCACACTTACCAATTGGATAATAATATTGCACAGTAATAATTGGACACCCTTTTAAGGGCCTTTGGGTAGCTGATAATTATTAGCTGGTGGTGGCAGTAATTACTACCCTGTAGTCTGGGTAAAGGGGCATAGCTGGAGAATCTGTGTCAGCCTTTCCCAGTAGTATCTGTGAAGTTGTATAAATACTTATCTCAAAGTGTGTGTGTGTCAGCTACTTGGGCAGGGACATGAAGCACCGGTTGGACAGAGAGGGTACTGGAGGTTAGGTTGCCAGCTAGGCTGAGATCTGGACCCTATAGCTGTGCCAGTGGGAAGTCTTAATGGGGAACTGAGCAAAGGAGAAACCAGCCCCAGACTGACTGTGATCTCTGTGTGCACTTAAGAGAAATTGTACTTTACTGTGTGTATTTGTTATCCTTTCCTCTTATATGAGATGCCCTCTCTGGTGTTAGTGGTGAGGATTGAGGCTCCTTGATTGCTGGGCCAGGTTGTGGGCATCACAGATGTTATCCAAAGTAGAAGATTAAAATTCCACTTTTATGCTATTAATAATCAGCTGTATCTCTCCTTCCCTCAAAAATTTATGTTGTCTTGTAGTAAACTTGCCTCAGTTCTGGAATGCCTCCACAACTGGATGGTTACTAGCCACCTCAAGCTCAATACCAGAAAGATGACTGCTATGACCATTCATGTTACTGTGTATAGCTTTCCAATTCCAGTGCTATTGTCCTACGTCCTTTATAGTGGTAAAAGGCTGACATTTGTTTTTAAGGTACTCAGTCTCAGTGTGTAGTAATAGACAATTGGCTTACTTTTAAGGACCAAGTTTGAAACCTTGTCAAATCTTTCTGTTATCACCTGAAGAACGCTTCACTAAATAAACATTTATTCTACCTGCTGACTTACCCACTGTAAGTTCATGCTCTGGTCTTGTCACACCTGGATTACCTTCCTTGTTATAAGTTGCCTAAGCCGGGAGACAGCCCTTTCTACCTTCTGTTACCTGAGCTGTTCTGCTAACAGTTTTTGTGATGCAGTGTTATTATCAAAAAACAGTTGCTTAACAGCAATCTTTCTAAACTCGTGTATATTATTCAGATAATCCCTTATCTTCTGCTTAGCATTATGCAGTTGATCCTCTTCTTGTTTGAGAGATTCCCCGTATTCTGCAGTACTTTAACATTTGTCAGTCTCTCTAAATAATTCTTGTTACTTAACCATCACTCCTTTTCTTTTATTTCCAGCCTATTTTTAAACTTCACCTTAATTGTATATCACTCCCTAGCTGTATTTTCAAAAGTAATTTCTATCCTCTCGAGTAGCTCCAGAATAATCTCCATTACCCATTCCTTAAATTCCTCTCATTTCAACAGATAGATTGGAAAGCACCAGTGTCTTATTTTTATTTCATTACCCTGTGTTTTTATTTTAATTATTATTGGTGCATAATCTGAAATAGTTATTGGGTGTTTATCAAGACCTTAAATTAAATGTACATGCTCCTGTGAAATGTGAATTCTGTCAAGCGTAGCCGTTTTTATATCTTGGGGAATAATATATAAATTCACTCTGAACTCTTATTACTGAATTCACATCTTCCATGCCAAATATTTTCATAAATTTCTTCAGAAATCTACCCTCCTTAGTTATACCTTCCCTTCTGGGCCCCACAGGCAAATCTTCACTGCTGCAAATCGAATTCCAGTCTCCACCTATAAGTAATATTCTTTGCTGAAAACTGATTACTTCTGCCAGAATTTTTTTTATCTCCATTATAGCAGTTTTAGGTGGAATATAAATACATGTCAGTGTAATCCTTCTCCCTTGCCAGTAGACACTTGGCACTTACAAATCTGCTATTATTATCTCTTTTGTCTTTTTTCTGTCACTATTGGAGCTCCTCTTGCAATTAATGTAAATACTCCTCTTTTCTTTTGTTCCATATATTCTGCTGAATAACCATTCTGAAAACCTTTATCAAATTCACATGTTCAGTTCTTTCCAATTGTGTCTCCTGTAACACAACTATTTACACTCTACATTTTTAATATAGTTCACTATTCGTTCTTTTTGTATTTATCTCTGAGACCATTGACATTCAAAGACATTAAAGAAAACATCACTGTATTAAAAGTTACTATTCACACCATTTGTGTATAACAGCTTTTTTTTTTTGTTAAATGTCTAGTTCCAGCTTTTGTGTAATATGCATATACTGTTTAGAAGGTTGACCTTTTTTATAGTTATTTCTTGTCATAACCATTTGAGCCTGTTTCACATCTTACAAAACTTTTTGTTTTGTTGAATGCTGTCAGACAAAAACACAAACAAACCCTCAATTCCCCCTAAATCCTATTAATTTAATACTAACACACAAAGCTATGTACATCTTCAAGTATTGAAGTTTTACCCTCCTAACAGAAACAAATATCCCAAACTGACAGCCACACTCATGGATTTGAGTTAACCCAAAAGAAAGGTTACCCATGCTAAGATTCATGGTGCAGCATGTGCTTCTACTAAGTGCTAACTGTTTTTGTCTTATCTTTATATTTCTCCCAGCTGGGAAAATCCCTGAATGTTTTCAGAGAATATTATCTCCTGGCCAGTTTCTCTTTTCTTTTTTTTTCCCCAGCCAGTCACTCTCCACTGGACTGTAACCAATTTCTCTTTATCAGATTGTCTCCATAGAGACATGAGAACCAGACAGCCAATTTCCTATTATTATTAGGTTGTCTCCATGGAGACATGAGAACCAGACAGCCAATTTCTTATTATTAGGTTGTCTCCATGGAGACATGAGAAACAGACAGCTTCTCTTTATCAGATTGTTTCCATGGAGACCTGAGGGCCAGACAAAGAATTGCTACTAAGCATGCATTCATTTTCTAGAAAAAAGCCTCATAATATCCAATATTCTTTTTCATTTACTTGCTTTCTCTTAAATCAGTCTAAGGTCCTTAATCCAGTCATTCTCCTTTGCAAGAATGAGAAAAAGCACATTAATTTTTCTTTTGCCATCCTCTTTTAATCAGACTTTTTCATATTAAAGTGACTACATTTCTTAAAAAAGAACAAAAAGAAAGAAAGAAGGGAGAACAAAAGGAAAAAAAGGCAGCACCTATTTAGTCCCCATTACATTTAAAAAAATCTGAGAAAATTTAACATTATAGCATGCAAAGAAAGCCATACACCACAAAAATAGTACTATTAAGAAAAAATGTTTTCTTTATTTACAGTTAACTTTCTTCCCTCTCCAGAGCATTTTTTCCAAACATTAATGACATGAAGTAGGGCATATACTTTAGAGTCCCCCACAAGTCCAACAATTTGTGAAAAAGTCCAGTTTTACCAGATTTTATTGTCTCATATTTCACAAATAGCATTATTGCATTGTAATCCCACATTGAGTTGCTGGTTTTATTACTATTCATCTCCATATCCCAAAGCCTGTCTCTGCTTCATTTCCAGTATACTCTCAGTTTTTCTAGACAACTCTTATGCTCCCCTCCTTCTCTCCAACATTTTCCATTGAAACAGTGGAAAATGTTTCAGAGGTACAGTCTTTCTGTGGTCTTTATTACCAGAAGAACAAGAAGCAAAATTTCATTCTATTTCACAGCTCACTTTTTGTTGGACAAACTTTTGTATTTCCTCCTTAGCATATACTTTATCAAAAATGATTTGATCCCTCCAGGTAGGAATACTTTGAAGACAGCTGGGTACAGCAGTTTGAATCTCACACGTGCGTCTCAACATTCTCTGAATAGTGGAATGAATTTACTCCTCTTCTGTCTGTACAATGAGTAATCATTCTCCGCAAACACATTGCTTCCACCCCCATTTAGTATTTTGTCATTCTGCCACAGTTTTGTCAGAATCATCTCCTTCTGCTGACAGGATTGCATCTTTACTATTAAAGGTCTAGGTTGGTTTCTCATAGCCAGGGTTGGAGCATACACATGATGTGCCCTTTCAACTAACAACTCCTGCTGTGCAATACCAGTCCAGTTGCTTATTTGTGCTTTCATAAAATTAATGAAGTCAGTTCCTTCTAGCTTCTCTGGTGTAGCTGAAAATCTCAAGCTTTCTCTACATGCTATGTCCTCTAATTTTATTATTTTTTGAAACATCTCTTCCTGAGCAGTCTAATATTCAGCCAGCCTTTTCTTCATTTCAACCTCTGAATTTTGCAGCTTTATAGGATCATAGGAAGTTACCAGGCTAATGGCCCTATGGCCCTTACAGGCCTAGCCAAGATCTACCATTATTTCCACAATTAGCACCTATTGCCCCTGTCCAAGAGGGACACAGGTGAACTCCCAGAGTGAATTTATGGTTACCCATCCAATTATCCAGATTGTGTTTGAAGAGGGCCAATGATGTGTTCTGTTTGACATGAAGTGGGAGTCTGTTCCAAAGGTGTGGTAACCTCTGAGAGACAAATCTGTCCCTCCAGTAGGTTCTATTATTGTCATTTACCAGGTCAAGGTCTTTAGAGTGAGTACGCCATGTACCATTTGACTTGCAGATATGCAGCATTTCCAATAAAGCAGGGTCAGAGATTGGCTCTGAGTAGTCTGTATGAAACAGGATAAAGTGACAGTGATTTCAGATGATCCACATAGGACAGATGCTGAAGACCTTGAATTTTCCTTGTGAGGAATCTTTGTGGTCTCTCCAATTGCTGCAGATGCTTGTAAAGGTACATACCAAAGGGGCATTGTACTCAATTATTGGCCTGATGAGGAAAGAGTACATGGAGGTTATAACTACTTTTTTTTCTGGAGGCAATGCCCTTACTTATGAATTGAGCAATATAGAATGCCCTACTTACTGCTGTGGAGACCTGGTGATCAAAGGTAAGATTGCTGTCAACCTGTGAGCCCAGGTCTCTCACCACTGAGTGCATACTTAGGGTGTTGCTACTGATGTGGTCATTAGCAGGAACATCGCTCTTACTGAAAGATATGATAATACATTTTTTGCTTTGAGTATAAGGCCATGATGTGGCACCAATAATTTGTTTATATAAGCCTCTCTTGTCAGATGTTGACATAATTTGAAGATTCTAGGACTGCTCCCAGTTTGCAGTCATCAGCAAACTTTGTCAACCACATACCTTTATTTTTTGCTTGTACTTCGCAGGAATAGATTCCAAACAGTAGATGTCCCAGGACTGATTCCTGTGGAACACCAATGATTACAGGTCTACTGTTGGAGGTGGATTCACCTATTTTGACTGTATGGGTTCTATCAGTGAGCCAGTTAAGGGTTGATACCTAGATGGGTGAGTTTGCCAATGATGCCTGAGTGGGGGATCATGTCAAAAGCCTTGGCTACGTCTAGGTAGACTGTATGCACAGATTTTTCCTCATCCAGGGCCTTGGTGACTGTCTCGAAGTCCACCAGATTTAACAGGCATGATCTCACTTTGACAAATCCAAACTGGTATCAAGTATTTGGGGATTACCTATATCTTTGTTGATAAGGTCCATGATGATTCGCTCCATGGCCTTGCAGATAAGGCTAGTCAGGCTAATAGTTCTATAATTCCTGGGGTCAGTGGAAGCACTACCTTTGTGCAAGGGTATAACAGTGGCTGTTTTCCATTTAGCTGGGATGAAGCCAGTGTTATGATTGAAAAGAGTACCCAGTGGTGTTGCTAATTCTTGTTTGAGCCCATATAGGATACAGCATGTGATGTTATCAGGTCCCATAGATGCTGTATTTTTGGCCTTAGAGACAGTGTTTATGATCTGCTCTTTAGAGATACACGGCCTTAGAGAGGATGTTTACGACCTGCTCTGTAGAGATAAAAGGTAGGGGACAGGTGGTAGGGATGTCATGGGGTACATATGGTGGGAACAGGAGAGTGATGTTTTCACAGAACCTGTTGACCAGCAGGTTAACTATGTCCAGAGGCTCAGTATATGTGGTATCGTTAACTACCAGTTCGGCACATATCTGGGCCTTTACTTTTAGGTTACATATGTAACTAAAGAAAGCCTGATGGTTATCCTTAGTTGAGGAAGCTAATTTGGATTCATAGTTTGCTTTGGAGGACTTCACAAGAAGTCTTGTTTGCTTGTTTAATCTGAGGAGAGCATGTTTAAAGTTTAGGGCTCACTCCCTCTTACTCTTAGACAGTAATTTCTTCCTTTTATTGTAAAGCCTGTTAATGGCAGTTGTCCACCAGGCAGGTTTTCTCTTCCTTGAGGAGCTTGTTTTGGTCCTATCAGGTATGGCTGAGCCAATGCAGTTATACAGGTGTTTATATAGAGCACTGGTGTAGAACTTGGCATTGTTGCCCATTCCATCTTGGGGGGTGCAGTAAAACTATTTATACCATCCTGTAAGAGGTTATAATTTACTCTGGTGAAGTATTTTATTTTAGTTGCTGCTGGGGGGAGGGGGTCAGGTGTGATAGTTACTTTGAATGAAACTGATTTGTGGTCACACCTCACCAGGGGAGACCTCACAGTGGGAGTGCTACAGTGGGCCTCATATTAGCAAGCACCCGATCCAGGATGTTGGCACCCTTTGTGTAGGGTGTCAACCACCTCATCCAGGGCACTGAAGTTAACAAAGTCGAGGAACCTTTGGGCAAGTGAGTTTGAGCAAGAATAATTTACCCAGTCAATGGATGTGTTGTTAAAGTCACCGAAAACCATGGTGTTTGGATGTAACTTGATCAACTCAAGTAGATCCAAATAGGAAGAGTGGGTATCCTGATTCATGGAAGGGGGTCCTGTAGCTGGCAATGACTTGAATAGATGTCCTACCAACAGTTAATTGCACCTGAGGTATCTCCAGGGAATCATACTCTTTAACCAATTTGGAGGCATATTTATCTTTAATGAGTATTGATGCACCACCTCCATTAGTTTTCATGCCTTCAATTTGTGGTCTGAATGTGTGGAAGGAGTTGAAACCCTGTATGGCTGGGGTGCTCTCCACAGCCTTGAACCAGGTCTCCATGACTGCAGAAATGTTTGCTTCCAATGTTTGCAGTTTCATGTTAAGACTCCTAGTGTTTAGCAGCATAACCTTGAGGTTGTTTTTAGATGGAAGTTTTATGCTGGGAATGTTGTCCTTGAGACACTTCCTAAAAAATGCACTACGGGGGTGGTAAGAGCCTTAGCCAGTAGCCAAAATCCCATGGGTGACAGATGAAGACCATCTCTGGCAAAGCATCAAGGTCTGTTGATCATGTCATCCCAGGCTGACAGATACTGGATCCCCTTAGAATGACACGAGAAACTAAGCCAGTTATTGCACATCATCCTAGGTGAAGGTAAAATGCTGCTTAAGGCTAGGGGCATACCTGCCTGAGACACATAGTCCTAGTCCAAGAGTTCAGTCATGTCTCCCTTCATATAGTTCAGATAGGTATGTCTCAAGTCATTCACACCAAAATGGACTATGACAGTGTCATAACAGTACCTGTTGTTGACAGACTTGAGTGCATGTGGGATATGGTGTATCCTGGCACCTGATAGACAGATGACTGTGACCTTTTCCTTATCCAGTCTGGTGAGAGGGACATCAGTGTGTCGCACAATGGAATCACCTATGACTAATATGTTTGAGTGTGTGTTTTGTCTTAAGGGCTCGATAGGTGAGATACTGGTGTGTGAGCTATTATATGTGATGCATTCTGCAGAGGAAGTATTATGTGTAGAAGTATTATGTGTAGCATGCTTGTGTTTGTGTTTGGGAGGTCTCTGGTGTTTAGGTATGTTTCTGTGTTCTGCAGAGGAAGTATTATGTGTAGCATGCTTGTGTTTGTGTTTGGGAGGTCTCTGGTGTTTAGGTATGTTTCTGTGTTCTGCAGAGGAAGTATTGTGTAGCATGCTTGTGTTTGTGTTAGGGAGGTCTCTGGTGTTTAGGTATGTTTCTGTGTTCTGCAGAGGAAGTATTATGTGTAACATGCTTGTGTTTGTGTTTGGGAGGTCTGGTGTTTAGGTATGTTTCTGTGTTCTGCAGAGGAAGTATTATGTGTAGCATGCTTGTGTTTGTGTTTGGGAGGTCTCTGGTGTTTAGGTATGTTTCTGTGTTCTGCAGAGGAAGTATTATGTGTAGCATGCTTGTGTTTGGGAAGACTCTGGTGTTTAGGTATGTTTCTGTGTTCTGCAGAGGAAGTATTATGTGTAGAATGCTTGTGTTTGGGAGGTCTCTGGTGTTTAAGTATGTTTCTGTTGAGGACCTCTGCATATGTAGATATGTGTGATGTGAGTTTGGATGGAGTAGGAGGTGAAGTGTGCATGCTGACAATCCACTCATTGTCATGTGTACTGACTGATGTGTGAAAGAGCATGGATTCAAGGTTCCTAATATAGTTGCATCTCTCATATGTTGAGTTTGTGTGGACGAGGAGTAGAAGGTTGTCAGTGAACATGAGTCAGTTGCTACACTGCCTGTCCATGTCACCAGGTTTGCTGGAGAAACTGTGGGAAATTGTCCACCCATAGTATTAGGTAAATTTATATGGTCAGGAAAAGAGGTCACACTTAGGAATGGCTAGTTGGTGACATCTGTGTTGGTACCTCTGTGGCTAGGCTTAGTGTTTCACCTGACAGTAGAGTGGGGTCATGAAAAACCTCTGGAGGACCACAAGCAGAGTGCTAAGGGGAACTTTAACAAGCAAAATATTTGCATCTATAACCACCAATGGTAACCACCACTACGTGGTATCACCTCATCTGAATATCTGTTTAAAGCCTCTTCCATTTTTTTCCAGCCTTTTGTTGTTTGTGTCGATATACTCCATCATAGTTTTGTTTATTTTAACCAGGTACCAGGTCTGTGTGTAGTTGTCTTATATCTTCCTGTAGGTTGCTGGAAGTCATGTCTGGAGGTTGCATTGCTTTTTGCTGTACAGCTGCAGAGCTTTCTCTAGTCAGTGTGTTTCTTCCTCATTTTTTGTAGCTGATTTTTTCCAGGTGCTCTGTATTTCTTTTTTCCTGCCATCCAGGCAGTACACTTACTAGCCAGTTACTGAAATTTACCCATTAACACAAAAGTTTACTGGCCTTCTCTGTTGAGTTTCTGTTTTTACACTGGGAGAGCTAGAGTTAAGCTGTTACTCGATGTGCAGCCATCTTGGAAGTCTCAACAGTGACACTTCTTGTTTTAATTGCTTTATAGTTTTCTCTATTCAATATTTCCATGATGGCATTCAATTTCTCCCCTTCCTTTCCCTTACTACCCTGTGTTTTTGTTGTAAGACTGTATATGTTATTAATTTAGCTGCACAGTAATATATTGTGTTTACTTCTGTTATATCACATGAATCTCTATGGACAATTTTAATTACTGTAAAACCACTGAACACACACACGAACAAATCCTTGTTATACCACAAAGAAGGACTCTGCAGCAACTTGTAGAAAGATTTAATCCACTGAGATGTAATTACATCCAACGATACAAGATATACAAGAAATACAAATACTGGTCTTCTGTTCTCTCTAGCGCCTCGGCAAACAGCCTTTACAGAGTAAATTATTCCTCACACTGACATTCAACTCACATTTTATACAACTTCAAATCACTCATAGGTTAATTACAATCAATTATTCAATCAACCCCATCATTGTTTAAAAAAATAAAATATATAAAACACTACACATTTTAAAGCTAAAGTTGCTAAAGTAAACTCTTCCAAGAACAATCATAATTCAAACCATACGGTTTAAGCGTGTTAAATTTTAATATAAAATATAATTCTTTTTTTCTTAATATTTGTTTTATACATTTATCACTTAAATACTTTGTATTTTCAATACTATCTAACACTGTGACCCTTAAGGCCTCCATGTTGCCCCCATGATATTTTTGAAAATGCCCTACCAACGGACTACTTTCCTTATTTTTCAAGATATCCCTAACATGTTCCTTAATTCTACATGCTAAGGTTCTTTTTGTCTCTCCCACGTAAAACTTTTTACACGGGCATTCAATTCCATAAACAACTGCTGTAGAATTGCAGTTGTATATTCCCTTCATTGCAACTGGAATGCCATTAATTTTATCAAATTGCTGTACAATAAACCTACAGATAGTACATTTGCCACATCTTTTAGTTCCCTGATAGATAGCTTGTGTATACATTGGCATATTGGCCATTCTAAACCGACTATGTACCAAAAAATCTTGTATATTTCTCCCTCTTTTGTAAGAAAAAATAATATTTTTTTCCGACAAATAATCTACTTCTTTTTTTTAATAAATTCCAACTATATAGCACATGTTCCTTAATATTATCTGATAATACAGAAAAGGTAGACACAAAGTATACAGCATCTTTACCCTCTTGGGGTGTCTTCCATGTTCCCCCTCTGTTATATTTACCACATTTTTTAACCTTCTTTAAACTTTCCTTTAGATTATCTTCCTCATAACCTCTTGCTTTCACTTTGTTATAACTTTGTATATACTCCCTTTCTTTAGTAATAGGGTTACTACACAATCTATTAACCCTATTCAACTCTGTATAAGGAATTGCCTTAATAATATGTACTGGATGATAACTGCTACCATGCAGTATAGAACCAGCCCCTTGAAATTTCCTGTGAATTTGATATTCCAACTTATGTTCCTTACAACCTAATAGTGAGATATCTAAATATTGCACTTTCTGACCATTTTGCAGTCCATCAAACTTTACACCCATGGTATTATCCTGTATCTCCATTAAAAATTTTTGCACTTCTTGTTGTCCACCTCGACAAATAAACAACAAATCGTCAATAAAACGATAATATCTATATACATGTTTTTTGAAAAAAGCATTGGTATATATATATCTACTCTCAAAATGCCCCATGAATACATTAGCATAACTGGGGGCAAAAGCCGCCCCCATCGCTGTACCCTGCTTCTGCTTATACATAGATCCATTGAATTCAAACATATTATTATTTAAACATATGTCAAATAATTCTAATATATAATTAACGACATCCTCATTGCCCATAAAATACTTAATGGCTGCCTTTCCATCTTCATGCTTTATGTTTGTATACAAGCTAACCACATCTATTACTATGAAATACATGTTATCCTGCCAGCATATATCCTTTACTTTCGCTATTAAATCAAAAACATCTTTAATATAAGATGGTAATTTACATACAACTGGCATCAAATACATATGTAAGAACTTTGAAATATTTTCCAAGTAGCCATTTGTCGCTGAAACTATCGGACGTCCTGGTGGAGGAAAGATGTTCTTATGTATTTTCGGTATGCAGTAAAAGCAGGGCATTCTAGGGGCATTAATATTAAATTTTTCTTTTATATCTTTATAAGAAAAGTATTGTAACCTATAGCCTTTGTCAATAACATGCTCATACTTCCTTTGTGCTTCATTATAATCATTAATATCTATTTGTTCATATATTTGTTCATTCTTCAAATGTTCATAACACATTTCTAAATATTGAACCACATTTAATATAACTAACTTCCCTCCTTTATCGGAAGGTTTAAATATTATATTGTTGTCCCGGCTCAAAGCATTTAAACATTCCCATTCTGTTTTAGTAAGATTATAATTTACAGTTTTTTTATTCCATTTGAATTTTTCAAATTCCATTTCCATGTTCTGTGTTAATGATTTATGAAAATATTTGATATTATCATTACTCTGAGGTGGCATAAAAGTACTAGCTGTTTTAATTATACTAGTATCAAACTCCTTATGTTCACTTATATCCAATTCTGAATTGCATGAAAAAAATTCTTCATCTATATTATTAACTAACACGTTGTTACTGACCCCACAATAACTTGTTACTGAAAAATCATTACTAGAACAATGAAACATGTCCATTAAATGCAATTTACGTGTAAAATGAAATATATCTGCCTTCAACATGTGTACCCTAGGTAAAACTGTGGGTACAAATTTTAACCCTCTATTTAAAATATTTAATGCACATTGCGACAAGTTACAATCAGATAGATTTATCACATACTCGCAATTATCATACTCACAAGCAATTTTAGTCCCATTGTCCGTCCCATTTACCTTTTTTGTTAGAGCACTGCTTACCATTTCTACAAGTTGCTGCGGAGTCCTTCTTTGTGGTATAACAATTTTAATTACTGTGTTCATGTATTTATCAAACTTCTAACTTTTGGGATTTTATTGACTTTCTGTAGTCTATTTCTTTCATTGATCTTAATATGTATGTCCATCTCTATTAAATCAAGCAACTCTTTTCTTAGATCATTTTCTTCTAAACTGAGAGCATATAGGCCCTAAACTCTTTCACTTACTGTTCCACTTGAAAAATAAGCAGGGATTAGTATTTCAAGAGGAAACTGACATCTTATTTTTAGATGATTCTTTGCCAATGTCTCAAATGATTGTATTAGAAAGGCAGGGACAAACTAATCATATCATAAGAGAATACTTGTAAAAAGCATTCAGACAAATGCTGTCATAACAGAATGCTTATAAATAACATAGCACAGATGGAGAGATGACATACCGAAACAAATGGTTGTCAAGAGAGCTACAAAGTACACATGATTTTGCAAAATGACTTAGAATCCTAAAGACTGGTAGTTCACATTTGAACTGTGCTCAGGTTATCTGGCATTCTGTGCAGTTCACTGATCTGGCACTCCTGTCAACTCTGAGTTGAGGAGGCAAAAAAATGGTCCCTGAACTGCATGCAAGCATCCTTAGAAAGTTGAATCCAGACTGCTATCTTACCAGTCTGGATGCAGGAAGAAGGCAGCAGTCTGCAAATGCCCCAGAAATCTGTGGGTGTTTCTGTGTGTGAAATGCCCCAGTTTATTTATACTGGTGGCTACAGAGAACTCGGTATACCTACTGGTGTTGGTTAGAGAATACCTCAGGCTTAAACCCTGTACCTTGGGTGCAGGTAGCAAAAGCCTGAATTCCCTACCCACTACCATTTGTGGAAGTTTTGCAGATTTTTGCCTCATATTTTTGTTCTGTTCTATTCTTCATAAAATCTGTGGTTTCTGAAATTTTAATTCCTTAAATAGTTGATGCTGCAATGGTAGCATTGTTGCCTCACAGCTAGAATTTCACTGGTTTGATTCTTGGCTGGGGTGACTTCTGTATGGAGTCTGCATGTCCTGTTTGCTGTGGTGTCCTCCCATGTTATAAAGACATGTGTCTGCAGTATTTCTCCCTGGGCCTCTGCTGAACATTTTTTGTTCCAAGTCAGACTTTCCTGGTTAACAAATGTTAAATTAATAAAATTGACAGGTATTTGAATTTCAGACTTCATATTCTTCAGAAAGTACATGGTAGCACAAAACCTTTTATTCTAGTAATTTTCTAAGTTTATAAGATGAATATTTGAAATTTGTCCCAATTTTTGGGACTGTACTCCCCCATTACTGGCTTTGTCCGGGTGTTTTGTGCTAAGAGGTTGACAGCTATGGTGAGAACTGAATTCACTAAATTGTAGCCATTTAAGTTTCAGTCTTCCTTTCATTCACAAAAAAGCTGATTTGGCAGAGTGGTATGTTGCTTTGACTGTTTTGCACAGAGTCCTGGGTTCAAGACTTGGCAGTGAAATGTATGGTGGCAACACAGCATTTTATTCTAGCAACTTTCCAAGAGTATACAAGCAATGCGTGTAAAATGTGTCGCTGGTTTTTGGGCTTTTGCCTTCCCCCAATATATTTTGGCTTTTTCCAGATTTCTTGTGCTGCAAAGTTGAGAGATACAGCTGAATGGCGAGTATATTTTACAAGGAGCTGAGAGCTGCAGGGGAAGATAAGTTTAGTGCTGCTTATGCTGGGTCTGCTTGTATTGTTAATAGCACAACAGGTAGTGTACTTGCTTTTGATGCAGAAGGCTGTGGGTTCTACTCCCACAGTACGTAGATGCATTGCTGATACTGTACTGTGTTGTATATGGGGTGGATAATGCCTTCTTGAGAATGTCCTCTTCTGTGAAGATACCTAGTAACTATGAACCCGTTATCAGTTTGCATTCCATTCCCTATTGCAATATTACTAGCGTATCATTTTTTTAATGTAACAGGCAATTTATTCCACAAGGGCAAAAGGCATTTTATTTGTAGATAAAACAATGAAATATAAAGTTGTTTGCTAGCAGCAACCTCTTCATTAGTTACAGATCTTTTTAATGTGAAATTATTTAGATGACTTTTACTTCTGCAGAGATTGTGCATATTTACTGATACTGGTGGATTATAGAAGTTTGAGTAGACTTTTATTGGTTATTTATTTATTTATTTATTTATTTATTTATTTATTTATTATTGGTGCATGCATTTTGTTTCATTGTTTACTGGAAGAATATTCAAAACAATAAATTTAAAACACCCTCTAACTACTGTACTGTATTACACAAGGAATATAATTCAATACAATCAGGAAGGTGCATCACCGAATACATGCATGTTTTGTGTGCAAGGGGCCTATCATTTAAACATAGCCCAAAGTTAATCTTTATCTGCCACTAGCCAAATGTATTTTCTTTGAATGTGGCTTTCAATGCTGTTTCAATGAATGTGAGTTTCAAGGGCAGAGATGTTTTAATGCTAAGTCTATTTTCATTGTGATATCTTAGTGTTTGTGATGTAAAATGCAAAATAAAAATTTCAAATGAAGTCCAAATCATTGTAGAAGTAAAGCAGTATGCACATTACAGTGTTTATGGTAAATGGGGCAAAATAGCCAAGTAATGGGACATTGGAATGGCTGCAGGGGGGAGGCTCCCTTTGACCATGATTTGAGGGAGAAGGGCAACAAACTCAAAGACAACCCCAGCTGAACTATATCTCTCAAATGTCCCGATTTTCATAGAATGAATAGATTTTTGCTTCTTATTTTTGGTTTGTTCCTCATAAAATTTGTGGTTTTCTGGCAAATCATTTAGGAATTAAGTCACTAAATCATGACAGACATTGAGTTTCAGACTTTATAACCTTCAGAAAAATGCATGCTAAATAAGACCTGTTATTCTATCAACTAAGTTTATACAGGAGCAATTTTTAGTACTGTTTGTATGTTCCCCGAATATATTTGGCCTTGTCCAGATTTCCTGCATTAACAGGTTGAGAGGTACATGCAAATAAATTGCTTTATAGAATTAGACATATCCAAACCTCTTAACTGTCCCCAATTTTGGCTCAAAATGTTGCTCTTCCTCTGATAATCCCTCTGCAAAATGGCAATTTTGGAAGAAAACATGGCAGGTTTACAATTAATAAATAACTGTAATAATCAGAGTTATAGATTACTTTTATTTCAGAAATGCATGTAGATTCATTTATTTTGTCAGCAGCTCAAGTTAACAGTACTAATATTAAAAAAGTGCCCCTTCTTTGACAGGTTCCTAGCTGTATTATGTGGATATTTTTTATTTTTGCATCACATTTGTGGTCCATTTTTCATAAAATTGTTGTTTTCTGGCAAATTAGTGGCAAATCATTAAAGATTGAAGTGAGAAAATAATGACAGACATTTGAGTTTCAGATTTCATACCCTTCAGAAAATTCATACTAATGCAAGACCTACTATTCTATTATCTTTCTAAGTTTATAAGAGTAATATTTAAAAATTGTCCTTATTTTTGGGCCTTTGACCCACTTATGTGTATGGCTTTGTCCAGATTTCTTGCTCTGAGGTTGAGAGGAATGACAAATGTGTCAGGGCCATCACAGTCAGCCAGAGACATTTCAAATTGTGACATACCTGTTGCACCCCACTCCCCCATGTAGTGACTCTGGATGTGTCCAAGCAAGGCAGGAAGCAGTTATGCAGTGTAAGTGTGCAGAGTATCCCCCCATCCAAGGTAGACACAAGTACTACAGTGGCTTTTTATCTGTCCTTGATTTTGCAGAATGTTCTGGTTTTCTGTCATATTTTATACTGTTGATTTATGATTATTATTCAGAAAGTGCCTGTTGCTCTGTATTTAAGTAGCCAATGCTTTAATGACCATCAGGTAAGCGTATCCGAGATTGTAAGATGCAAGTAAGCTTTAATAAACATACTGTTAAAAATTACCAACACTGAAAGCCTTTCTGTTGTTGCCATGCAGAGAATACTTACATAACTAACGTATAAGCCTTGGGTATTGAAATGCATATGACAGTATTTGTAATAAAGTTAAGAATTACATTATTTTAAGAAGCTCATTACATTTGTTGGAGACTTGCAGTAATCTCTGCAGGCTTTACCTATAAACTAACATAATGCCAATTTATCATGTGTGGTCCATAACGTGTGCAGTAATCCTTTAAGCAATTTATCTTGAGCTTGTTTCTTGTTTGCTGTTCATTCTGTTCATTTTTTACTTTGATCATGTTTTCCCCATGAAACAAGTAGATAGCTGTTGTCAGGCAGCAGGTCTTTTTGGGATGAAAAAAATTTTTAGAAGTGGGAGTATCACATGGATTGCTACTTTCAGCATGTTACTTGGTACTTTTATAAAGCTGAATATAAATTATAATTACAACCGCAGTGCAAGGAGAAGTGGTTTGAGTTGAGTGCTGCTTGTTTTTCTTATACTTGATTTTGACTGGCATTCTAGTAATGTATTTAAAAAGTAATTTATTTTTTCATGCCTCACAACCCTTTTGTTTCCATCTAGATATTAAGTAAGCTATCATGCAGCCAATGCATTGAAATATTTTTTTTCTTCTATACTTCATTTTGTCTTGATTGGACTCTCATAATGACAGTTTGGCACCCAGGGCAGCGTATTTAATTAAAGTTCCAGTTTTTGTGGTTTTCAGCATAGCTCCTCCCCTTTCTAGTTAGCCATACCCCTTCGCATTGTCCCCACCCATTCCCATTTGCCCCACCCATTCAGCTGTCTCCTGCAGCCCCCCCCCCTTTGATTTGAACTCTCCAGCAGCCACTGCTGTTTTTAAATTAATCAATGAGAATTTTTCCAGTGTTGGAGGGGTAATCATGCTTACAGATTTATCGCGGAAAGAAAAGCAAGACAATACTGGGAGTAAATGTGAAAAAACAGTTCTACTTTTCCCTTCAGTTTTTTGCCTCTTATAAAGTGAAAAAATTCAATCTCCTTCTCCAAAGTTCCTTCCTTCACTTGTTCTCCCTTGGCTTGACCTTCGTGTCTGCATGTCTATTCATTTGAATCTATTATTTGGCTTGCTGGTTTCTTCAGAAATTCAAGGGCTTCCTTTGCATCAGCAAAACACTTGGTCACCTCTTGTGTGAATATCCTCATAATTGCTTCATACAAGAGTCTGATTCTCTTCTCTTTACATAACTTAATCACCAGCATAAAGGTGTTCCTTTTTACTTTCATTTCATATGAGAAGTCCTGGTCTAGATATACTTGCTCCTCTCCTACTCCCAGTTTTCTGCTAGGTTTCTAAACCTCTTTCAACATCCTTTCCTGCTGCTCATACATCTGGAAATGGACTATCATCTGCCACAATGTCTTTGGAGTCTTCTGTCCTAGACAACATGCCTGGAGGTCATATAAGCAGAGTCTGTGTGAATCTGTGGGGACAATTTGCCTGTCGATTTATCCAGCAATTCTCTTATTGTCTTTATACAGTCCAAACATTAGTATTTTTCTGGTTTGCCAGTAATTTTAATGTTTTTTTTGCCTGGCCTATCCACATCAACAGGTTTGACTTCTAAATAGTCCAATCTGGCCTCCACTGCTTTAGCTGTCACTCATAATTCTTTTTCTACCATTGAATCTTTTAGAAACATCGGGTGCTCATTTAAAACCATCTACCAGCTCGATTAGCTTTTTCCATGTGATGTAAGGTTTTCCTTTGTTTTCATTTTTTTAATTTCCTGCCATATTGCCTCCAATATAACATGTTTCTTAGTTTTCCTCTATGCTGCTGTCATCTGCTTTACTTTGTCTTTTTTTCCATCCCCAGCTGCTTCCTGTTCTTCACTCTTAAACTTATTCACACCTGAGAGTTCTTAGACTTTTGTCAATTTATTTTCAATGCATTTAAGTCCTTGTTTTCCTTCTTTTATGGTTAAACTTGAGAAGCTCCACAGAGTTAGTGTCATTTAGCATGGAGCCAGAATGGAAGTACCAAAATTCTCAATTTTTGCTTTCTTCATATCTCACTCTTCCTCCTGAACATTATTCTGCATGCATTGTTCCCACAAATTCAATTCATTAATATGTAATTTGTTTATCCTACTTAACTCCTGCCCTGTTCTCTTCCCAAATAAATTCATTCAACTCTTTATTTTCATCCATGACTGCTCCTTTGGTTGCTAAAAATATGACTGACCAGTATATAAAGGTAAAGGTACTAAAAACATTTTCACAGCTTGTATCTTACTATCCATATCCATAATCAGGAGCTTCTAGTTTCTTAATTTTTTTTAGTTTCTTTGTGCATGTGCTTACCTGCCATAATAAAATCTTTTTAATCCATACTTCTAAATACTTCATCTTATCATGCCCTCATTAAGTACGGGTACTTCTGTACCAGGTCACGTGTGAATATACAGCTTGCCACTACAGCCTTTGTTTTATGTTTATTTTATATCCCAAAAAGACTTGAATCTGTCTCAAAATATGCCATAACACTGAAATGTCATTTTTTGAATTTAAGTACAAAATAATATAATCTGCAAGTAAAGCTAACTTTTCTTGATTACCTTACCAGTTATATTCTTGAATTTGAGAGTATTTTACTTTCTTTGCTATTGGCTCTAAATATAAAACAAAATAGAAAGCGGACATCTTTTTCAGGTTCCTCTTTTCAAACACTACTTGTTAGAGGGGAATCCCCCTCCCCACCTTAATTCTTGTTTGTAACCCATAATATGTCCTCCTTGGTATTGTTGATGTGCTCATTGCATATAGTCCTCCACAGTTCCTTAAGTCAAGAATTTTCACGAGTCCTGCAGTTTCAGTACATGACATCATCATCAAAACACTTTTTATCATATGGGCAAGAGTTGAAAGAGTTATTCAAAGAGTGAAGAGCATCAATTAAACTGTGTTGCCAGCTCAAAGCATGAATTTTATCTTATATTTTCAAATATGTAGCCTGCTTCAAACCACAGGACATTCCCCGTTACAGCTGATGGGGAGAAAAATGAAAACAAAGTTGCCCGCATCTTCAGACAGAAGAAATACCAAATGTTGAATCTACAGGATAAACTGTTCAACAGAAATAGTGATATAGCAAGTCAACTATGGCATCACCTGGAGCTATTCCTTGCAAAAATATATGTGAATTTTAGTTCTGATGAAATGTCATATTAGTATACCTATATTCTAGACAGTATACTCTTATGCAAAGTGATGCAAGTAATCTGAAACTCTCCAGTTAAAACCAGGTATAATGAAGAATTTCAGACTGTGTCAATCTATTAATGATTTTATATGTAAAATATTTAATTAAAAATACGAAATACGCATATTCATTCTGGAATTAATCTAAAGAAGTGTAGTAAGGATGCTGTGAAAATATACTACTAAATTAAACTCAAATTTCTAACTTTGATCTTTAATGATTTACCACTAATTTGCCAGAAAAAACACAATTTTATAAAAACAGACCAAAAATATGAGGCCAAAATCTGTACAGTTGAGAGGTATGATCGGAAAACAGTACCAGTGCAGTTATTTTAAAATATTTATGTTTGATATTTGTTTATAACAACATTAGCATGTAATGTCAGCATTAATCAGTCCCATATCAGACTTTTAATAGTCTTTTAAACTGTGAGGTAGTTTTCTGAGTTCTAGTATGGTTTTTATAGAGCAAAAACAATTAAGCCCCAGTTTTCTAAATGAGTTCAGTTTCAGCTGCCACAGTAGTTCACATTTTTCTAAAAGATTAGGGATGTTTCCTTCCAGTTCCAAAAGGTACTCGCGATCAATAATTTGAAATTTAAAGCCAGTGTTTTTTTTTTGTGAAGCTGCAGGTGCCAAACCAGTGCATTATTCTTGCACCTACCTGATTATATATAAATTAATGAATGTCTTTAATGCTTTTCATTACATTCAACTCGTTTGTGTGTTTCAATAAAGGATATTTAATTTTTAACTCAACTGTGGACTACCTACTATTTTCTAGTACTTATTTTAAAGTTTGGGTTTTATTAGTGAACTACATGCATAACATATTTCAAGGAGTGAACTTCACACTCTCCACACTATGAAGTTACTGCTTGGTTTGTTTTTGACCCAGTATAAGTTGCATACTGGGTTTTCTGAGACTTCGAAGGATACCACAGATTTTTTTCTTATGTATTATGATACAAATGGCCAGAATGGTGAATTTCAATTTGTTTCAGTCAATCCTGTTAAACTGGGATCAAATGACAGCAGGAGTGAGAAACTTATATCCACTACTGGAAGCTACTTTTAATGTGTACATTTCAGAGTTTTGCTGTCAGCAAAGGAAAATGTATCTGTGTGTATGTATATATATGTGTGTATGTATATATATATATATATATATATATATATATATATATATATATATATATATATATATATAGTTCCCTATCAGAAGCCTGAAACACTATAAGCTTGAAAATCAAAATCCTGAAACCAAAAGCCTGAAAATTAAAAATCCCGAAAACCCAAAATCCTGAAAACACAAAATGGACATACTGACGTCATTGTGGCTTTGCTATTGTTAGCCCTGTGGTGTTAAGTCATGCGTTGGATTCAGGTCAGTGTGCGGTTGGTTTTATGTAAGGGTTAGGGGCGGTTTAAGTGAGTTAGGGTTAGGGCGCAGGTTAGGCATGTATGCAATAGTGACAAATATTGGGGTTAGGGGCGGTTTAAGTGAGTTAGGGTTAGGGCGCGGGTCAGGTGAGTGTGCGATAGTGACGGACCGTAGGGTTAGTGTTAGGGTCAGGGTCAGTTGGTAGATATCAGTGTCTTTATCGTGACATATTAGCATTATTTGTGTTTTCAGGATTTTGGGTTTTCGGGATTTTTAATTTTCAGGCTTTTGGTTTCAGGATTTTGATTTTCAAGCTTATAGTGTTTCAGGCTTCTGATAGGGAACTATATATATATATATATATATATATATATATATATATATATATGTGTGTGTGTGTGTGTGTGTGTGTGTGTGTGTGTATGTATATATATATATATATATATATATATATATATATATATATATATATATAAAATGGTCACAATAATAGCATTTGATTTCATTGTGATCAGACACAGTGCAACTCACCCCACCCCCCATGTAAACGTACACAGACTTGTGCACAGGGAAGCTAGACTAATGATCAGTTGCTTTCACACACACTGATTATGAAAAATGTAATGGCCACAGTAATGCATTTCAAATTTTTATTCATAGGTGATTAGAAGACGAGTGAACCCAGGGGTCCAGTTGAAGCCTAGCCATGCTTTCCAGGTGAAAATCAAACCCTTTTTCTTGTGTCTGTGAGGTTAATCACCTTAACTATTGTGCAAATACCCAACCCCCCTGTTGTCAGACAAAGCCTTGCCATCCCAGTTCCCAAAAAAGAATGGATCATTCTGTGGGAATTATTTGCCATTGTTGCTACCCATAGGTATACTTTGATGGTCTGGCTGTACCTAGGAAAATACCTGTAGAAGAAAAAGTGACACTGAAGACTAGGAGTGTCTGATCCTCTCATTATCTTGGTAAGCTCTGAGCAACCAGTCTCTAATATTTTCCTCACACTGTAACAGGACATTGCTTGGCTAGTCATGCCCTGTTAACAGTCAAGAGGTGTGTAATTCATTCATTCATCCATTCTCTGATTACCTACTTTATCATAATCAGGGTCACAATATGTACCAGGATCCTGCTAAAGTGGGTAACTGGACAATGAGTAAATACATCCCCTTTTCTTGTTTTTTTTTTTTACATTTTTATGCAGCTGTAGCTTTTGTGGGGCCCTTATACACATGGATGACAAAGGCTCTCCTGGCAACAGGATTCACTGGTGACTAATACCATGTTCTGTCCTCATATATCATGTTGTTCAAAAAAGTAAATATGTTCATGACAGCACACAGGCACATGAGCACACATACAGTTCATACCTCCATCCTTCTGCTATCGGCTGTCAGAGCACTGTGTAGTATTTTAATGTGCCACCTGTATTCTGAAATATGCCAGGAGCCAAATGATTACTTGGAACTTTGCAACAGCCTATTTCCTGACAAGCACTCAAACAAGACTACGATCCTTTAAGGGTTAGCTTATCTGCAGCACTAAAATACTATCAGTATGTGACAGGTATGTACACAGTACGTAAAACAAGGAAGCAAGATTTGTAGGAGGGATGTGTAATACTACAGGCAACAAAATTCATTCGAAAAAAAAAAACAGTAAAGATTCAGATAACCTAAACACTCAGTTACAAAGAGCTGGGAAATACTAACATCACTAATCCTTGTTGTCAAGCCAGCTGAACTTCGTGTGGTATAAGTTGTAGCTGCTTGCTACAGTGTTAAAGGTAGAAACGTTTTTTTTTTTTTTTTGCTTCTCACCTCATAGTTGAGGGGCAGAACTGGTGCTCCTTTGGAAGGTGAGGACTACAATTGGAGAAAGTATCTTTTTTTTTTGTTTTTCAACTCAAACACAGAAATAAGTTCCCGGCTTGCTCCTAAGATTAACATAGCTAGGTGGGAATAGAACAACTTTGTTTACACTCCTTAACCTGCAATTTGCCTGATCAGGCAATAGCACTGACACTAGATGAGCCAGTTATGATTCTGATTCTTTGATATCTCAAGTTGCTTGTCCTGCAAACTGGGGATACTGTAAAAAAATAAAATTGAAGTGAGCCACTTATGATTCTGATTCTTTGGTATCTCGAGTTGCTTGTCCCTCAAACTGGCGATAGTGTAAAAACAAATAAAAATGAAGTTTTATTTTTATTTTATCAGCTTCTGTATTATTGCATCATGCAGCAGGGCACTGGATCCCACACAGTTTGGTTTTGTGAAGGGTAGATCATGCCTGCTGAACTTGGTCGACTTCTTTGAGTCAGTCACCAGAGCTGTGGATGAAGGCAAGGTGGTTCATACAGCCTGCCTTGATCTGGCCAAGGGTTTTGATACCATTCCCCACTCAGGAATCATAGAAAATCTCACTAAGCTAGGCATCAACCCCTATATCACTAGGTGGGTTGCAAACTGGCTCACAGTCAGAACCCACACTGTGAAAGTAGCTGACTCCAAGTCAGACTGCCGACCACTCACGAGTGGAGTCCCACAGGGATCGGTCCTGGGTCCTCTCCTGTTTGGTACCTACTTCTCAGAAGTCCAGGCCAACACAAAGGGACTCTGGCTGACAGAGTTCATAGATGATTGCAAGTTGGGAGCCATTATTAACTCCCCAAGTGATGTTGACATCCTACAGAAAGGCCAAACACACAAACCTCTCACGAAGAGCGATGCACGGCCAACCAAACTATGCAAGTAACACAACGGCCAGCAATTCTTGTTCCAAAATCATTTTAATAGCAGATTTACAAAGGATATATAATATATATATCCTGCTCCAAACCGGTTTCGGTTCCCCTTCTTCAGTGGAGCTAAGATTTGTGAAAAAGCCAACATCTGATTCCCTTTAATAGTGTCAGTACACATTATAGACCAATCAAAATTCAATAATTTTTTCAAACATATTTTCTTAATATAAAGTAGACCCAACAACCATATTATAAATATACCTTAGGGCTAACACATTGCCCTATATGTTTATATATAAACTAATATATATATATAAAAAAATATAAAAAAAATATATAAAAAAAATAAATGAAATAAAAATAAAAAATAATAAAAATAAAGAATAAAGTACACAGAAATATTTGCACATTATCAACCTCAAATCTAGATATATAAAGCAATTGATTTGGATATAATAACATTCTTAATAAACATATATCTTTCAATATTAGATAAATAGTTTATGTTATATAAGATATATCAATCATAATAATGCATAAATATATATCACAAGAAATATATTATAGGTGATCATTAATACCTGGCGGGAATAATGCACCCAAATGTATGATCCAGTATTTTTCTTTTTCTGTCAAAATGTTATCCCAGCCTTGTTGGTGACTCCTATCACCAACAACCCTGTCAATAATAGTAAACTTAAATTTTGCCGTCAGATGTTTCATAGTATGTAAATAAAGGGCATTAGTAGATATTTTGTTTTTAATATTACTTCTATGTTCCCCAATTCTTATTCTAAGGGGCCTGGAAGTTTTTCCAACATAGAATGCAGAGCATTGACACGTGGCAAGATATATCACCCAACTCATCGAGCAATTGCCAAAAAATTTTAGATCATAAACTTTACTGGTATTGGCACTACTAAAAGATTTAGTTTTATTAATATCCAAACAAGACATACAATGTCCACAAGGATAGGTGCCAATCAGTTCTTTGCCCATAATGGTGAGCTGTTTATACCTTGCCCTCCACTGCTATGATGTTTAAAATGTGAGAACATAGAAGCTAAAGTTTTGCCCTTTCTATAAGAATATTGACAACATGTTCCCAGATGTTGTCTAAGAATATCATTAGCCATTAAGATATTCCAATTTCTCTCTATCACACCTCTAATAACCTGATTATTTCTACCATAGGTAGTGACCAATCTCATAACTTCATCTCCTTTTTTATCTTGATCATAATCTTGATATTGTATGAGTTGGTCCCTACTTTTTTTGTCTGACATATATTTAGCAGATTTGATATCGAACATAGAATACCCTCTATCATGGAATCTATTGGTAAGATCCAAGCTGGCTATCTCATAGTCTTCATGACTAGAATTAATTCTTTTAATGCGACAGAATTGAGATTTTGGGATGTTCCGGACAGTGTGGCGGGGATGCATACTCGAGGCATGTAACAGTGTATTATATTGAGGATATTTCCTATATATTTTTGTACCTAGTGTATCATCAGGCTTCCTGTATACACTGACATCCAAGAATTCAATATTGGACCTACTACTATTAATAGTAAATTCAATGCCCCAGGGGTTACTATTAAGGTAATCCACAAATTCTTTAAGATATTCCGTATCCGCCCGCCACACCATCCAACAATCATCAAGATATCTGCGCCAGATATCTATTTCCACAATGTAAATATTGTGAGATGTGTCATAAATTAAGTATTCTTCTAAATACGCCATAAATAGGTCTGCATATATGGGTGCAAAGGATGCACCCATAGCAGTACCTTGTAACTGCCAATAGCAGTCACCTTGAAAGAAGAATACATTTTTATTCAAAACATGCTCACACATACAAATCAAAAGTGTATTAAATCCAGGCCTATATAAGTTTGATTTCTCAAGCCAATATTGTAATGCTTGAAGACCCGCCCAATGTGGAATACTTGTATATAAAGATCGTACGTCCAAAGTACAGAGTAGCCAGTCTGGTTCAAGTTCCATCTCTTCTATAATTTGTAAGAACTGTGTAGTGTCTTTAATTCTGGCTCTTACCTGAGATAACAAAGGTTTTAGATATTCAGTCAAAAAAACTGAAAGTGGTTCCGTCAAAGAACCATGGCCAGACACAATTGGACGGCCTGGTGGGGAAGTCAGGGATTTATGGATTTTAGGCAATAGATATAGTATCTGTTTATTAGGATCATTAACAGTCAAATGTTTAACAATGGTGTTGGACAAAATACCATTTTCAACTGCACTACTCAGGAACTCATCAATTTCCTGTTTAAAATTGGTCGTAGGATCAATGTCCATTTTCTTGTAACATATTTGATCTGATAATTGTCTTAATCCTTCCTGTATATAATAATCTATATCCAAAATCACTACTGCCCCACCTTTGTCTGCCCTGACAATAACTATGTCATTATTATTTTTTAGTTCCTCAAGTGCCTGTCTTTCAGTGTGCTGAATATTGTCTGACAAAATATTAAAGCCATATGGTGGAAAATGTAAATCCCTAAGTACTGCCTGTTGAAAGGCTGTAACATGCATATTAGCAGGAGGTTGAAAAGTAGATTTGAGAAATCTAAATTCAGTAGATCTTTGAGCTGTCTGATCTGAAAAAAATATCTTAAGGTTTAAACGACGGCAAAATTCCAAAATATCTTTTACAGTTTGATATTGATCACAAAAAAATCCGGGTACAAACCCTAAACCTTTATTCAATATTTTTTCTTGTTCCAATGTTAGTTCCACTTTGGACAGATTAAGCACATTTTGAAATGTGGTAGTTGTATCTATTTCAAAAGAGCCTGAACTATTCCATCCATTGATTCCAGATCTGAACCTATTACGGTGTTTCCTCCCCCCGCGTCTTGTCTTCTTACCCCAAAAGGGGTAGGTATATTGCTTCTTTTTTTATAAGGTGAGAGGTCAGAAGTAACCACCTCACTATCAGTGGGAGAGGACTCATCACCTGAGGTGCTAGCATATGTCTGTTCTCTATTTTTCAGAATAGGTCTGGGTCGTTTCTTAGCCCTGGCACCACTCCTACCCATAGACATCTCTTTAAATCTCACTGATTTCTGAAGCTCAAAGGGACGTCCCCTAGCATAATCATTAACGTCCCTGTGAAATTTTTTAACTTTCCTCTCTTTCGTCAATTTGTCATACTGGGTCAATTCTTTTGATAAATTAGCAACCAACATACCATAGTTGGTATTAGATTCAAATTGTTTGCAAATACTACTTAGTTCTTTAACCTCAACAATATTCAAATCTATTGTCCTTTCATAATAATCTGTCAATATTTGTACAAACTTCATTGATCCCTCTTGAACTGCCTCAAACCACTCATTGGTCAGCCTCTCTTCAGATCTGCTGACCATGGGCTTCAACTTAATTCTAAGTCCACGTGGCACTAATTTTTTGTGCATATAAGCCTTAAATAGGCGTAGATGCCATATATTTGCTCTCAACCCCTTAAGGGCTTTTTCCAAATTACAAAATGCAAATTGGCATCCATCACTAAAAGGAGTGGTCTGTTGAGTACTAGAACTGTTGCTTGAGATCGATTCCAGTCCAAAGACCTGGATATCTTCTCTATCAGCACACATACCCTGCAAAATACTATCCAAATTCATATTAACTATCTCAGCAAATCCAAAATAGGGAGGCAGCGGTGCCAAAACTAAGAAAGAGGACCCAGATAACCTATGCCTAAACAAGGCACAACAATGTAGTATCCAATAACAATGGAATCTATAACCTATACAAATACCAGCAGCTCAGGGGAACGCAAGCTACACTAAGTTAAGCTAACCAATATTGACCAAATTACATAAATCCAGATAGATAGAAAATCTTATAAGGACCTAAAAATGGTCAATGGATGAATAATGGTTCAAACTACAAAATAGAGTCAGTTCAAAAATACATAACTAATCTAGTCCAGTTATATTTTTTTTTTTTTTTTTTTTTTTTTTAAATAACATAGTCTTGGCAGTAATAAGATAAACAATCTCTACCCTGCAATCTCTACGATGCCGTGCATCGCTCTTCGTGAGAGGTTTGTGTGTTTGGTTGTTGCTTATTACCTCTCTGGGAGCCATCTTGTTCCAGTCGAAGGTGGGAGAGGACTCACCACTTGGAGTATGCTTTTTACGAACTCTAAATGCCAACATATGTCTGGTGTTTCTCTGTTTATGTATGGTCAGTACTTTATTAACTAGTGTTCCTGTTTGGATTACCGATTGGAATAATCGTGTTCGGAACTTCGTTTTGGATAAATAATATGGTCCTGTTGGAAGCAAGTTTTGGCTTGTCTTGTGGGTCCAGTAAGCCATAACACTGTGTAGAATCCACAATATAGATGGAACTTCTGTTTATGTTTAAAACTATTTTTACTTCTGTCTGGTGGTCTTTGGAACATTATATCAAGGAACATTCAATATTCGGATATTCAGGTACTGTTTATCTAATTATAGGCCGTTAGCGTTTTTGGGAACTATTGCGGCCTTCTTTTTCAGTCGGAGGGTCGACGTCAGGAATATGCCGAATGGAGCACAGTGACATTATAGATGTAGAATGGACATTTTTATGACTTTCTATTTGTGGAAACCTATGTATGACAACGTTTTGTGTTTCATATATATGTTTGGTAAAAACGGAAGTATGAGGGGCATTATGGATTCTTAATAACGATCTGTATATTGCACTCATATTTGCTAAATTATTAAGTTGTGCACAAATGTAAAGTTATTACTATTGTTCATTGTACTTAAGCATTCATGTGTATTGAATGTAGATGATTTACCGTTTGGTATCAAACAACTTTTTATTGTTTATTATTTAGATACTAACCTAGGACAGCATATATGTATGTGACGTTATTTTGGTCATTATACTTTGATTAGATTACCTGGGGTTACATTTGTTAATCTGTGGAGGTTAACTTATGGTTGTATTATCTATACTGAGTGCAAGTGTTTAGGTACATCTTTTGGTACTCTATTGAGTGCTAGGTAGCACAATGAGTGTGCGTTTGGGTATACATGTTGTTTGGAATCTATATAATGGCAGGTTGGCCTAAGGGATATGTGAAACGACTATATTAGTTATATGTTCACTTATTATGTGTTCATCTAGAATGTGATTTGTCCCCAGTATTTAGGCTTACGAAATACCCAAATTGCAAATATG
Organism: Protopterus annectens; assembly: GCF_019279795.1. Classification (NCBI taxonomy): domain Eukaryota; kingdom Metazoa; phylum Chordata; order Ceratodontiformes; family Protopteridae; genus Protopterus; species Protopterus annectens. Next base: position 1,369,271,694 of record NC_056745.1, read on the forward strand.
TTGGGACCATTTGGGGTATTTAAACTTAACATTTAGGTTTTTACACTAAATGTAAATGTTTGGGTCTCTATACTGGGTACATGTGTTTCGACATATCCTATGGTATTCAACGGAGTGTAAGGTAGCGTGATGAGTGTGTTTTTCCGTCATTCACGTTGCCGGGAATTCATATATATGGTGGTTAGCCATAGGGATATATGAAATAATTACACTAGTTTATATATTTTCCTACATCGTGACTTGCACCCAGGTATCTAGATTTTTGATATCCAAAATTGTGCTGACATACGGTTATATTATGTTGGGATCATATTTTACACATAATTATAGCAATTTGTTATAGATAATGTATTTGTCTATTTTCTAATGGACTATTATGTTATGTGTTAAAGTAAGGTTGTGAATAAAAAGGTATGTTAGAACCTAGGGTATAATTATGTCTACACAATGATAAGTCTACATTTGGGGTTACTTATGTGCTCTGTTTAAATATTGACAGGCCTGAGGCTCTAGGAATTGTGGATATTGGATGGGACAGATTATTATCACATGCTAGAGAGGGATAGATTATGCTAGTTTTTTGGTATAGTCTAGAGGCCTTTATAGGTATATGTTAGTATACTAATAATACCAATATTTGTTATTTTTGATATACAGTATAGGGTGATTTCACCATTACATACTGTGTCACATTAATATATTGGTATATTGTTGGATTGAATCATATCTAAAATTAGAATATAGATTGTGTGTTCTATTAGTTGCTAATATTTAGAATCTTTTACATTACCTAAATTTGAGCATGCTGTGTTCATATAGACTACCTGACAGGAGTTGATATTTGAGTTTATGTTAGAATAGTTTCATTTATTAGTCAATTGGTTATTGTGATATAAGACTTTATTTTCAGATGGAAATTTATCTTTCAATATTTTTGTATTATATACATTTTGCAGGGTAGAGATTGTTTATCTTATTACTGCCAAGACTATGTTATTTAAAAAAAAAAAAAAAAAAAAAAAAAAAAAAATATAACTGGACTAGATTAGTTATGTATTTTTGAACTGACTCTATTTTGTAGTTTGAACCATTATTCATCCATTGACCATTTTTAGGTCCTTATAAGATTTTCTATCTATCTGGATTTATGTAATTTGGTCAATATTGGTTAGCTTAACTTAGTGTAGCTTGCGTTCCCCTGAGCTGCTGGTATTTGTATAGGTTATAGATTCCATTGTTATTGGATACTACATTGTTGTGCCTTGTTTAGGCATAGGTTATCTGGGTCCTCTTTCTTAGTTTTGGCACCGCTGCCTCCCTATTTTGGATTTGCTGAGATAGTTAATATGAATTTGGATAGTATTTTGCAGGTTATGTGTGCTGATAGAGAAGATATCCAGGTCTTTGGACTGGAATCGATCTCAAGCAACAGTTCTAGTACTCAACAGACCACTCCTTTTAGTGATGGATGCCAATTTGCATTTTGTAATTTGGAAAAGCCCTTAAGGGTTGAGAGCAAATATATGGCATCTACGCCTATTTAAGGCTTATATGCACAAAAATTAGTGCCACGTGGACTTAGAATTAAGTTGAAGCCCATGGTCAGCAGATCTGAAGAGAGGCTGACCAATGAGTGGTTTGAGGCAGTTCAAGAGGGATCAATGAAGTTTGTACAAATATTGACAGATTATTATGAAAGGACAATAGATTTGAATATTGTTGAGGTTAAAGAACTAAGTAGTATTTGCAAACAATTTGAATCTAATACCAACTATGGTATGTTGGTTGCTAATTTATCAAAAGAATTGACCCAGTATGACAAATTGACGAAAGAGAGGAAAGTTAAAAATTTCAAAGGGGCGTTAATGATTATGCTAGGGGCGTCCCTTTGAGCTTCAGAAATCAGTGAGATTTAAAGAGATGTCTATGGGTAGGAGTGGTGCCAGGGCTAAGAAACGACCCAGACCTATTCTGAAAAATAGAGAACAGACATATGCTAGCACCTCAGGTGATGAGTCCTCTCCCACTGATAGTGAGGTGGTTACTTCTGACCTCTCACCTTCTAAAAAGAAGCAATATACCTACCCCTTTTGGGGTAAGAAGACAAGACGCTGGGGAGGAAACACCGTAATAGGTTCAGATCTGGAATCAATGGATGGAATAGTTCAGGCTCTTTTGAAATAGATACAACTACCACATTTCAAAATGTGCTTAATCTGTCCAAAGTGGAACTAACATTGGAACAAGAAAAATATTGAATAAAGGTTTAGGGTTTGTACCCGGATTTTTGTGATCAATATCAAACTGTAAAAGATATTTTGGAATTTTGCCGTCGTTTAAACCTTAAGTTATTTTCCTCAGATCAGACAGCTCAAAGATCTACTGAATTTAGATTTCTCAAATCTACTTTTCAACCTCCTGCTAATATGCATGTTACAGCCTTTCAACAGGCAGTACTTAGGGATTTACATTTCCACCATATGGCTTTAATATTTTGTCAGACAATATTCAGCACACTGAAAGACAGGCACTTGAGGAACTAAAAATAATAATGACATAGTTATTGTCAGGGCAGACAAAGGTGGGGCAGTAGTGATTTTGGATATAGATTATTATATACAGGAAGGATTAAGACAATTATCAGATCAAATATGTTACAAGAAAATGGACATTGATCCTACGACCAATTTTAAACAGGAAATTGATGAGTTCCTGAGTAGTGCAGTTGAAAATGGTATTTTGTCCAACACCATTGTTAAACATTTGACTGTTAATGATCCTAATAAACAGATACTATATCTATTGCCTAAAATCCATAAATCCCTGACTTCCCCACCAGGTCATCAATTGTGTCTGGCCATGGTTCTTTGACGAACCACTTTCAGTTTTTTTGACTGAATATCTAAAACCTTTGTTATCTCAGGTAAGAGCCAGAATTAAAGACACTACACAGTTCTTACAAATCATAGAAGAGATGGAACTTGAACCAGACTGGCTACTCTGTACTTTGGACGTACGATCTTTATATACAAGTATTCCACATTGGGGTCTACAAGCATTACAATATTGGCTTGAGAAATCAAACTTATATAGGCCTGGATTTAATACACTTTTGATTTGTATGTGTGAGCATGTTTTGAATAAAAATGTATTCTTCTTTCAAGGTGACTGCTATTGGCAGTTACAAGGTACTGCTATGGGTGCATCCTTTGCACCCATATATGCAGACCTATTTATGGCTTAGAAGAATACTTAATTTATGACACATCTCACAATATTTACATGGAAATAGATATCTGGCGCAGATATCTTGATGATTGTTGGATGGTGTGGCGGGCGGATACGGAATATCTTAAAGAATTTGTGGATTACCTTAATAGTAACCCCTGGGCATTGAATTTACTATTAATAGTAGTAGGTCCAATATTGAATTCTTGGATGTCAGTGTATACAGGAAGCCTGATGATACACTAGGTACAAAATATATAGGAAATATCCTCAATATAATACACTGTTACATGCCTAGTATGCATCCCGCCACACTGTCCGGAACATCCCAAAATCTCAATTCTGTCGCATTAAAAGAATTAATTCTAGTCATGAAGACTATGAGATAGCCAGCTTGGATCTTACCAATAGATTCCATGATAGAGGGTATTCTATGTTCGATATCAAATCTGCTAAATATATGTCAGACAAAAAAAGTAGGGACCAACTCATACAATATCAAGATTATGATCAAGATAAAAAAGGAGATGAAGTTATGAGATTGGTCACTACCTATGGTAGAAATAATCAGGTTATTAGAGGTGTGATAGAGAGAAATTGGAATATCTTAATGGCTAATGATATTCTTAGACAACATCTGGGAACATGTTGTCAATATTCTTATAGAAAGGGCAAAACTTTAGCTTCTATGTTCTCACATTTTAAACATCATAGCAGTGGAGGGGCAAGGTATAAACAGCTCACCATTATGGGCAAAGAACTGATTGGCACCTATCCTTGTGGACATTGTATGTCTTGTTTGGATATTAATAAAACTAAATCTTTTAGTAGTGCCAATACCAGTAAAGTTTATGATCTAAAATTTTTGGCAATTGCTCGATGAGTTGGGTGATATATCTTGCCACGTGTCAATGCTCTGCATTCTATGTTGGAAAAACTTCCAGGCCCCTTAGAATAAGAATTGGGGAACATAGAAGTAATATTAAAAACAAAATATCTACTAATGCCCTTTATTTACATACTATGAAACATCTGACGGCAAAATTTAAGTTTACTATTATTGACAGGGTTGTTGGTGATAGGAGTCACCAACAAGGCTGGGATAACATTTTGACAGAAAAAGAAAAATACTGGATCATACATTTGGGTGCATTATTCCCGCCAGGTATTAATGATCACCTATAATATATTTCTTGTGATATATATTTATGCATTATTATGATTGATATATCTTATATAACATAAACTATTTATCTAATATTGAAAGATATATGTTTATTAAGAATGTTATTATATCCAAATCAATTGCTTTATATATCTAGATTTGAGGTTGATAATGTGCAAATATTTCTGTGTACTTTATTCTTTATTTTTATTTTTATTTTTATTTTTTATTTTTTATTTTTATTTTTATTTCATTTATTTTTATATATTTTTTATATATATATATTAGTTCATATATAAACATATAGGGCAATGTGTTAGCCCTAAGGTATATTTATAATATGGTTGTTGGGTCTACTTTATATTAAGAAAATATGTTTGAAAAAATTATTGAATTTTGATTGGTCTATAATGTGTACTGACACTATTAAAGGGAATCAGATGTTGGCTTTTTCACAAATCTTAGCTCCACTGAAGAAGGGGAACCGAAACCGGTTTGGAGCAGGATATATATATTATATATCCTTTGTAAATCTGCTATTAAAATGATTTTGGAACAAGAATTGCTGGCCGTTGTGTTACTATCCTACAGAAAGGCCTCACTGAGACCAATGACCGGTGTCAGAACCATGGCCTTAAGCTCAATGCCAAAAAAAGTGTTGTCATCCCATATGGGAAAAAAACAGTTCCCATGAATTACCACATCGGTGGTAGTCCACTGAATACAGAAGGCATTATAAGAGATTTGAGTACACAGGTTGACAGCAACCTCTCTTTTGAACTACACATTGCCACTGTGGTCAGAAAGTCCTTCTATGTGGCACATCTCATTATTAAGGGTTTTGCATCCAGGAAGAAAGAGGTCTTTGTCTCCCTCTATTCTTCCCTCATTAGGCCAATCATTGAGTACAATGCCCCATTTGGCATGTACCTCACTAGACACCTGCAACTACTGGAGAGGCCACAAAAGTACCTCACAAAGAGGATCCTAGGCCTTAAACACTTGTCCTATATGGACAGACTATAAAAACTCCAATTATTTTGTCTCATATCACCTACTTAGAGACAATCTCTGCTTGACTTACAAAGCCATGTCTGACCCAGCTCTGTTAGAAATGCTACATCTAGAGAAATCCCAATCCCTCTGCACCACACTCTCCAGAGACCTTAACCTCATTACCACAATCAACAGAACGTGCTGGAGGGACTGGTTCATAACCCAGAGACTGCCCATGCTATGGAACAGACTTCCCATTCATGTCAAACAGAGCACCTCATTGGCCCTCTTCAAGAAAAATCTGATGAGTGGATGGGAAATACAAAATTCACCCCGGGGATCACTCCAGTGGCTCTACTCGACAGAGGCACTGGGAACTAAGATCGGGTGGCATGATGCCAGGGTAATCATATGGGCTAGGCTTGTAAAGGCTCCAGGGCCATTAGCCTAGTGCACACCTATGAACCTACGCAATCTATAGCATCAAGTCATTGGTTCTAAACCTTGCCTGTTGCATCTGTAGTTCCTCATACTGTTTTTAATTGTGGCCTACTCTGCTCCCCATTTAGAGTAGTATTGCTGCAAAACACTTGCCTTGGCATAATCTAGAGACTTCTTGCTGCATCAAGCTACAACCTCTGCCTTCCAGCTGAACTGTTTTATACTCCACTGCATTAGCTACACTGTCGTCTGTTTCTTGCAGTATAGCAACACCCCTCTCCCATCAAGACATGGTAACACAGATTAGTACCTGGCTACCACTATTTGGGTTTAGGGTTAAATGGACAAATCCTTTATCTCAGGTCTTGACACAGACCCCGGACAGGTATATAGTTAGCCTATATATACTCTCTGCTAGATACATAGCTAACATCTAGTAATTCTAGACTGTTGTATTCTAGCAGTCCTGCACTACTGTATTTTTTACTCTTCGGTGGGATAATCTTATAATCCTGCCACTCATTACTTTGTCAAGTAATTCACTAATGGGTACTTTGCTAGGTGTTCCCAAATTATCTTGGCAATTCCAGTTTAGCTATGCAAATCTGTCTAGTTAGTATTATCCATCAGACAGGATACAAAGGTCTATACTTAATTATTTTGCTAATTTAGCATACATCAATAAACCCATTGCACTGTATATACTACAGTCTACCTTTACATTATCCACTGCCAGGTTATTAGCATTAGGTATTCTAACTGCCTCATGCTTATTGATAACCAAAAACTTTTTATCTTACACTGACGCTATATCTGGGAAGTGTGAATGCCCTCTACATTTGGAGTACAGTCTCTCATGAAGACATACTGACAGCTTACACCAGGTTACCAGCACCAACACAGTATCAACACCTGCATACCACTTACCTAAAATAAACTTTATTATCCTGAGGAATGAATAAATGTTTCCCTAAAGGCTTACACCCAACACAAATTTGTCAGTAGTACAATGGCATTTCACCAGCTACACGTATGGCATCATCAACCACTAAGGGGTAACCAAACTGGCACACCTAAGGACTTAAGGCTTTTTTAAACACCTTTATTTAATTATCATTTGTGTCACAGGCAAAGTTACATTTATATAAAAGAAAACCAATAATATTAACATGTTTACAGTTCCAAACATTATACACCACTTATATTCTTCTCTACAATATAACCAATCAAGTTGGTCAATTTCTATTTTCCCTCAATCCTCATTCCTCCTCCGAAACATTTTTCTGCATGTATTTTTCCCACAATTTTCCTTTTTTCTAAGTAATTTGCTCTTACTCTAGAAAGATCCCACTTCCAGTTATTTTATCTCTGTTATTATATTCACTATTTCAAATAAGGTTGGTTTAGACTTTGGTTTCCATTTTCTAGTAATTATTTTTTTTGGCAGCCACCAGATGCCCTTAAGGCTTCTTGAGCCAAACATTACAGAGAAAAAATGTTCCAATCATTGATGACTATAATGAAATGCACAGATATACCACTTACCAGGCTAAGAAAAGAAAGACAGAGCTGCTTCTTAGGTGCCCCGACACTCGTGTCCGTTCATTCTAGGTACACATACGATATGGTTATTATGTGGGGTAAATGACACAAGATACACATCTTTGAATTATATGAACAGAGATATGTGAAACTCTGAGTATGTAACCAAGGACAGTGTGCGTGTAGTCTTAAGCAGCATCCTAACTTTGTCAGGAGTAATGCCACAATATAAAAAAGATAGATTTCAACAATTGGCTCATTTATAGGTGTCATTCCAAGGGGGAATCCAATGTGCATCTGTCTAGAAGGAGATGACAGATAGACTTGCCGGCTTTGCAAGGGAAGGCTGCTAGTCTCTTCCTAAAGCTTTCATATATTGTCCACAACTTTCTCCACCTCATAGTGCCTTTTTAGGCATTGTTAGTCTGTTCCATTTAGGAAACTGACCAGTTCAGAACAGTATAAAAGTAGCAACCCAGAGTTAGAAGATGCAGCAAGAAATTGCCCTCCTTAGAAAACTTCTTGACCCTAGAAAAGATTGAAGTATGTATCTTAACTGAAATACAATTCTAATGCATTGAAAACACATCCTTCCTACCAAGATAGAACACCTACCACTCATTCAGACCCTCCACTGAGGATGTCTATGTTACCAGTAGGGTCATAATCATAGTCATCTGTAATTTCATTACATCTAGGCTTATGTGGTATGATAAATTCTTTCATATACTAGTAACCATTAACAAACCCCCCCCACTATATCCTAGCCAACCAAAGAATCCCTTCTATGACATCCACAACTCATGCAGCATATCTAGACAAATTTATGCCCCTCAACACTGAACCAAATGTTATTATTGCTAAGGATTTCAACTACCCATCTATAAACTGGTACTCATACACTACTACAAAAAACACTACTTTTCCTAGATCTCAGTAACACTAACTCTCTGGAGCAGATAGTGCATTCCTCCTACCAAGGACTCAAATTTATCACACTTTGTCATCACAAATAGAGTATCATTATGCTCCATGCATATAGTTACTCCATGACCGGTTAGATCTGCCCATCAGTCAGTGTTTAACTTTAGGATCCAATCCAAAATGCATACAAAGCTTACTTTACTAAGGTTAACTTCACTAAGGAACCTCACTAAGGCTAACTTTTGGCAGATGTTTGATGATATAAAGTGATTAAACTTAAAGTGAGTAGCATCCTGCCTTCACCCAGAATGATACCACAATATAAGGACAAAATGATTGACTTCAACAATTGGCTAAGCTTCTGGTGTCATTCAAAGGGGATCCAGTATCTGTCTGCCTGGGATAACATGATCGACAGACCACGATGCTTTGCCAGAGATGGTCTGCACCTGTCGCCCCTGGGATTCAGGTTACTGGCTAAGGCTCTTGCCACCCCTATAGTCCCTTTTTTAGGCAAAGTTCAAAGGACAAAACCACCACCGTAACAGGTACAAGCATGAAAAATCTGAAGGTAATGCTACTCAATGCTAGAAGTCTAAACCTCAAAATGCACTCTCTCGAGGCACTCCTAAAAATGGAGAACATCGATAACTGTACAGTAACTGAGACCTGGTTCAAGGCTCCAGAGAGCACCCCTGCAATACGAGGCTACAACTCTTATCACACTTTTCGGCCACCAAACCAGGACCGAAACACTAAAGGTGGAGGAGTGTCAATATTCACAGAGGATATTCACACCACCAGGCTAGTTGCCCAACACAATGCATCTGAAATTTTCCAGGTGCAACTAACACTAGGTAAGACTGGAATCCAAATTGTAGCTTGCTACAGATCCCGCACCATACCCCAAGATTCTCACTACACCTTTCTAAACATACTGGAAAATATTAATATAGAACCAAACACCCTAATACTGGGTGATTTTAACTACCCTGCCATTAACTGGGAAAACTACTCATGTACCAACACCTTTGCCCAACGGTTCTTGGAATTCATAAATTCCAATGCCCTGGATCAACTAATCCATAGTCCCACCAGGGGCTCCAATATCCTAGACCTGGTGATTACCAACATGGGAAATCAATGCTCCACACCTATGGTCACCCCCTCATTAGTCAGGTCTGACCATAAGCTAATCACCCTTGACATCCACATCCCACCCCCACCCCCCAGTAAGGAAACCTCCATAAACAACTTCTCCAAAGCCAACTTCATGCTACTCAAGTCAGAAGTGACAAACTTCATGACACCCATGCATATGGGAACTGAAAGTTCAACTGCTGAATCCTACATTAAGGCACTGTACGAGCACATCCACTCATGCATGAATCATGCCATCCCAAATAGAACCAAGATGCTCTCATCCAAAAAAAGGAAGCCAGTCTAGTGGTCCCCTGCCATAAACAAACGTTACAACAAAAGGAAGAAACTGTTGCAGAAAAGAGGAAAATCCCAGGATGCAAAAAACTCCCTTACCAGCCTCAGTAAGAAACTGAGATCCCTCATAAAATCCTCCAAAGCTAGTTACAAAAATAAAATTGCCAAAGATTCCGACAACCACAAGGCATTCTATAACTATGTCAAGAATCTAAATGGCAATGCTCAGATCTGCTCTGAGCTAAAACAGAATGGCATTAAATATACTGATCCCAAGAATATTGCCAATGTCCTGACAGATCGATTCAGTGCCAACTTTACCCCCCCTCACCCCCTAAATGGCCCATCTCAATACCGGAAGATTGCCAAATTCTGGTAATAATGGCCACACAGGTAAAAACTGCACTCTCCAAAGCTAAGAATACATCATCCTGGGCTGTGTACTACATGAACTACAATATGAACTGGCACCTCACCTAAGTGTCATGTTTAATCATAGCCTCACCTCAGGTTTCGTGCCCACTGAGTGGTGCAGATCTACAGTTATCCCACTCCACAAGGGTGGATCCACCTTGGATCCCGGAAACTACCATCCCATCAGTCTGACGCGCCTTATCTGCAAGGCCATGGAGCGTATTATCATGGAACTTATAAACAAAGACATTGGCAACCTTCAAACACTGGACTCCACCCAGTTTGGGTTCGCGAATGGCTGATCTTGTCTCCTGAACCTGATTGACTTCTTCGAATCAGTCTCCAGAGCCATGGACAAGGGTAAAGTGGTCCACACAGCCTATCTAGACCTTGCCAAGGCCTTTGACACCATCCCCCACTCTGGAATCATAGATAAACTTACTAAGCTGGGCATTAATCCCTACGTCACCCAATGGGTTGCTAACTGGCTTACTGATAGAACCCACACTGTAAAAGTAGCCAACTCCAAATCCAGCTCCAGACAAGTGACAAGTGGAGTACCTCAGGGTTCAGTCCTGGGACCACTCTTGTTTGGCATCTACTTCTCTGAAGTACAGTCCAACACTAAGGGACTCTGGCTAACAAAGTTTGCAGATGACTGCAAACTGGGAGCCATTATTGAATCCCCAAATGATGTGGATACTCTACAAAAGGGCCTTACAGAAACAGATGCTTGTTGCCAGAGCCATGGGCTCAAGCTCAATGCCAAGAAATATATAGTTATCCCCTTTGGGAAAAACATGTACCCATGAATTACCATATAGGTGGAAGTACACTAAACACCGAAAGTGTGATAAGAGACTTAGAGACACAGGTGGACAGTGGTCTCACCTTCGATAACCACATCACCACAACAGTCAGGAAATCCTTCTATGTGGCACAACTCATCACTAAGGGCTTTTCATCCAGAAAAAAAGGAGGTCATTGTCCCACTGTACTCATCCCTCATTAGACCCATTATAGAATACAATGCCCCGTTTGGTATGTACCTCTCAAGATACCTGCAACAACTGGAAAGGCCGCAGAAATACCTCACTAAAAGAATCACAAGCCTAAAGCAGATGCCCTACGCTGACCACCTTAAAAAACTCCAGCTATACTCTGTCACATATCATCTACTCAGAGGCGATCTCTGCTTAACATACAAGGCCATGTCAAACCCAGAGCTGTTGGGCATGCTACACTTAACGAAATCCAAATCCCTCAGAGCCACACACTCCAGGGATCTAAACCTTGTCATCACAATAAACAAAACATGCTGGAGGGATAGGTTCCTGACCCAGAGACTCCCCAGACTCTGGAATAGATTGCCCATACATGTCAAGCAGAGTGCCTCTTTGGCCCTCTTCAAAAGGAACCTTGGCGATAGGATGGGAGAAAGGAAATTCACCCCGGGGATCACGTCAGTCACCCTGCTAGACAGGGGTCCAGGGAAGTAAATGGTGTGGGAAGAAATAGCCAGGGAATTGTTATAGCTAGGCTTGTATAGGCCCTAGGGCTGATAGGCTAGTACCAACCTATGAACCTATGATTTTAGTGCCCCATGACCCTCAAAGACTCACATGATGGCAAGTTTTAAAAGCAAATCATTATTGTGGAATCCCTGCATAAAAAAGCTATACAACAAAAGAAGAAAGCTCCTCACCTGCTAGAATGAAAAACATCACAACCATGTATGAACTGAAAGAGCATCAATATCGAGGACAACCATAAGTCCTTTTTCAAAGGTAAGAATTAAGGTGAGTGGTTCCTTTCAGATAAGCTGTATTTGAACAGAGGAACTAGGCAGGGATGTCCTCTTTGCCCTTTATTTGCTTTATAGTTGCAGCCATTGGCAAAGAAAATAAAGAATTCACAAATGTTCATAGGTTCATACTAGGCTATCTGCCCTAGGGCATTTATAAGCCTAGCCAGAGTGTGTTTAGCTTTCGCCACCCATTTTAAATTAATTTTGCTATGCCCTTTTTCGAGGTTAGTATATAGTGCTTCTGTCTAACAGTGACACAGAAGTGATACCCGGGGTAAACCTATGATCTCCCATCCACTCATCAAGATTCCTCTTGAAGAGAGTCAATGAAGGGCTCTGCCTAACCTGGACTGGGATTTTATTCCAGAGTGAAGGGAGCCTCTGGGTTATGAATCTGTCCCTCCAGCATGTCCTATTTATTTCAGTGCTGAGGTTCAAGTCTCTCAAGCGCATAGCTCAATGGGATTTGGATTTTCTGAGGTGCAGCATGTCCATTAATTCCGGGTTGGACATGGCTTTATACATCAGGCACAGATCGCCTCTGAGCAGGCAGTATGCCACTGAGTAGAGCTGGAGTTTCTTTAACTGGGCAGCATATGGCATCTGTTTGAGCCCTTTGATCCTCTTGGTGAGGTACTTTCGGGGTCTTTCCAGTTGCTGCAGGTGTCTGGTAAGGTACATCCCAAAAGGGGCATTGTACTCAATTATGGGCCTGATGAGGGATGAGTAAAGAGGCACGATGACCTCGCCTGATCTAGATGTGTATCCCTTCATGATTAGGTGGGCTATATAAAATGTTTTTCTAACCACTTTGGCCACGTGGTTGTCAAATGAGAGACTGCTATCAACTTGGGTCCCCAGGTCCCTAATTACTTCTTCTGTACTTAATGGATTACCACCTATGTGGTAATTTGTGGGCACTTTGTTTTTGCAAAAGGGGATGACTATACACTTTTTGGCATTTAGCTTGAGGCCATGGCTCTGGCACCAGTTGTCTGTTTTTATGAGGCCCTTTTGGAGGATGCTTGTGTCGGCTGGAGAGTCGATTATGGCGCCCAGTTTGCAGTCATCTGCGAACTTGGTCAGCCACAGTCCTTCCGTGTTGGCCTGTACCTCCGAGAAATATATACCGAACAAGAGAGGTCCCAGGACTGAGCCTTGTGGGATGCCACTTGTAACTGGTTTGGAGTCTGACATGGCTCCAGCAATTCTAACCATGTGGGTTCTGTCCTTGAGCCAGTTTGAAACCCATCTAGTGACATAGGGGTTTATATTTAAGCTGGTGAGCTTATCTATAATGCCCGAGTGGGGTATTGTATCGAAGGCTTTTGCGAGGTCCAGGTAGGCTGTGTGGACCACCTTCCCCTCGTCAATGGCCTTGATGTCTGTTTCAAAGAAATTGACCAGGTTTAAGAGGCAGGATCTGCCCTTAACAAGCCGAACTGGGTAGGATCCAGTGTCTGTAGGTCCCCAATATCTTTATTTATGAGGTCCATGATGATCCTTTCCATAGCTTTGCAGACCAAGCTAGTCAGGCATATGGGGCGATAGTTTCCAGGATCCGTTGAGGCACCACCTTTGTGGAGAGGGACCACTGTTGCTGTACGCCACTCTTTGGGTACATATCCTGTAGTAAGGCTGAGACTGAACAGTAGTTTTATGTTTGGGTTTAGCTCGTCTTGGAGTTCATGTAGGATGCAGCCCAGGACACCGTCTGGTCTCATTGATGCTGTGTTTTTTGCTTTGGAGAGGGCGGCTCTTACCTGAGCATCTGAGATGTCAGGGGGGCAGCACTCTGCTGGGATAGATATTTGCCCTTTGGTGGGGGAGTTTGTGCTGAACCTGTCAGCTAGGATGTTGGCAATGTCTGTGGGTTTGGTGTATTTTTTGTCATTTTGGACTAATTCTGAGCATATTTGGGAATTCCCACCCAGGTTCCTAACATAACTAAAGAAAGCCTTGTGATTATCCTTAGTGTCCTGTGCAATTTTTCTCTCGAATCTGGTCTTAGACGATTTTATGAGTGCCCATAGTTTTTTGCTAATACTGATCAGAGATGCCTTCCCTTTTTGGGATTTTACTCTATCATGTAGTAGCTTCCTCCTACTATTGTATAGTTTGTTTATGGCTAGGGTCCACCAGACAGGACGTCTGCCTTTGGAGGATTGGGTCTTGGTTTTATTTGGGATTGCATGATCCATGCACTCCTGTAGGTGTTCATAGAATGCGTTTATAAAGGATTTTGCGGTCTGGGCCGTATTTTCCACAGGCCCAGGGGCTTTGAAGGATTCCACCTCGGCTTTGAGGAGTGTGAAATTTGCTTTAGAGAAGTTTTTCACTGTGGTTTTCTGGGCAGGGGGTGGGGTCGGGATGTGAATATCCAGTGAGATTAATTTATGGTCTGATCTTACCAGTGAGGGATACACTTCTGGTCTGGTGCATAGAGTCCCCATGTTGGTGATGATCAGGTCCAGTATGTTTTCCCCTCTTGTGGGAGTGGTAACAAGTTGTTCCATAGCATTTGAGTTTATAAATTCTAGGAACCTTTGGGCTAGAGTGTTGGAGCTAAAGTAATGCTCCCAGTCTATGTTTGGGTAGTTGAAGTCGCCCAATATAATGGTGTTTGGAGAGACCTTCATATTTTCCAGTGTTCTCAGGAAGGCCGAGTGGGGTTCCTGGGTTTGGGAGGGTGGTCTGTAGCAGGCTATAAACTAGAAGGCAGTTTTACCCACTGTTAATTGCACATGGATAGTTTCTGATGCTTCGTGCTGTGCCACCAACCTGGAGGTGTAGGTATCTTTGACGAATATTGATACTCCCCCTCCTTTTGTGGTTCGGTCCAAGTTTTGGGGCCGAAAAGCATGGTATGAGGTATAACCTGGTAGTGCTAGGGTGCTCCCAGGAGCCTTGAACCAGGTTTCTGTTACTGCACAGATATCGATGTTCTCCATGCTAAGGAGAGTTTCGAAAAGTGCATCTTGAGGTTTAGACTTCTGGCGTTGAGTAGCATTACTCTTAGTTTTTTATCCCTTGTGATACCTATAGAGGTGGGTTTGTCTTTTCAGCCTTGCCTAAAAAAGGCACTATGGGGGTAGCAAGAGCCTTTGCCAATATCCAAAAGCCCATGGGTGACAGGTGCAAGCCATCCCTAGCGAAGCATCGTGGCTTGTCAAGCATGTCATCCCAGGCTGACAGGCATTGGATCCCCTTTGAATGACACCAATACTTAAGCCAATTGTTGAACTTGATCATTTTGTCTTCATATTGTGGCATCATTCTTGGTGAGAGTAAGATGCTACTCAAGGTCAGGGTCATACCGGCCTGGGCTACATGCTCAGAGAGCTCATCTATGTCTCTTTTCATGTAGTCCAGGGAGGTACATCTCAGGTCATTCACACCAGCATGGGCAATGACTGAGTCATATTTGTACTTGCCTTGGAGTGACCTGAGTGCTTGTGTTATGTGGTGGATCCTAGCGCCAGACAGGCAGCTCACCGTGACCTTCTCCTTGTTCAGCCTGGTGAGTGGGACGTCAGTGTGCCTGACGATAGAGTCACCTATTACAAGTGTATCAGGTGTGTTGTTTAGCCTTAAGGGCTGTGACTGTTCTGCACAGTGGTAATCAATAAAAATTAGCCTTACTTACAGATAAACTTATTCTGTACTCGATAAATCCAGAAAATAATATTTCAGTGTTGCGGAACATTTTGAGGCAGTTTCAAGTTTTGTCAGGATATAAAATAAATGAAGACTATTGTGGTAAACCATGTTGCCACATATTAACTTATTCAGCAATATCCTTATTTATGGAGACAAGATAAGATGAAGCACTTAGGCGTATGGATTAAAAAGGATTATGGTAGCTAAGGATACATAGGAAGAGACTAAACAAAAGACAACAGTTGAGAAATTGAAAGCTTCTTGACTCTGGATATGGATAATAAGGTGCAACAAATGAAAAAGTTACTACCCCCATTCGTATTATATATAGATCTTGCATACTTTTTCAATCAGCCAGCAGAAAAGTTGTGGACCATAATTAATAAAGAATTGAAGGAATTTATTTGGAGGGAAAGATGGCAAGAGGGCAAGAGTTAAGTGGGATAAATTATTTCTCTCCATAGAACAAGGGATTACCAGATTTAAAGGAATACTTTAGAGCTGCACAGTTAAAGCTCATATACATAACATAAGCAGAAGATTACAAATCAAATTAGAAATAAATGATGTTGAAATGGGGTGGGGGAAGGAGTTCACAAAATAAGGAAAGAGTAGAATTTTGGACGCAGGCCGTTAGGGAGAATAATAAGCATACAAACTATTATATTTCTAAAAAAGTATTTTAAGAACTAAGCCAACATGAAAATTGATAAAGGAGATTTGATCAGTATGGAAAAGGGGTCTAGAACTGATTGGAGAAAGTTATCAATGGAGCCAATATATTGGGAACTAGGGTGAGAGAGAAAGATAGTAGAATACGGTGAGGCCAAGCAGAGGTTTGGACTGAAGGTTGGAGTCTGCCATCCCTACCAGGGATTGATAATAGAGTATAGGTGAAGCAAAGGGGATAGGGGAGTAAGTGAAAGACTAGTGGTTGAGTCTACAACAGAAGTTGCTTTCAAGAAATGATAATTAACAAAGCATCTAAAATAATGCCAGATAACCATCATAATATATCAGAAGAGGATAGAAAAGACTAGTAAGTGAGAATGGAAAGACAATGTACAAAGAAACAATTAAAGGACATGTGTATGCCTCACAAGTATGTAACAAAGTCTAGAAGGCTAAAGACTTTTGCATGAAAGTGCTTGCTTAGGTATTTCTATACCCCAAGCAGACTTCAGAGAATTTTTCCACCATTAGATAGCAAATGCTGGAGTTGTGAGGGGAAAGCAAAGGGTAATTAGGAACTAGCCTTTATTAACACCATAAACCATAATCACAACAATAATTATATATCCTCAGTCCTCTTTTTGGATCTTTCCAAGGCATTCGATATGGTTGATCACCAACTTTTAATCCACACCCTGCAAACATTCTGTTTAGATACTGGAGCCCTCCAATGGTTTAATTCCTACCTGAATGGTCAACAGCAGGCTGTCCTCTGTCAGAACAAACTCTCTAACCTTCTACCTAACACCCTTGGAGTACCACAAGGCTCTATACTAGGGCCCTTGCTGTTCTCCATCTTCATTAATGACCTTTATACTGTCATCCCAAAAGTCAGCTGTATCCAATATGCTGATGACTCTACTCTGATTTGCTCAGCCACATCTCCAGTAGAGTTATGGTCAGCTACACAGACCACCTTTAATACAATAGAAAACTGGCTTTCTGAACATTGTCTGATCCTAAATCCCAAAAAAACTAAAATGCTGTTATTTTCACCAACATGTAGGTCTACCGTTTTCACCTTTACCATAAAATCAAATGATGGCACAATAATCTCCCCTGACCCATCTACAAAACTATTAGGTGTCATCATAGACAATAATCTCAAATTTGACCTACATGTTAACCAAACTATCAAAACCATCAATAAAAAACTAGGGTCACTTTACAGAATAAAAGCCTTCTTAACACCTCCAGCTAAAATTGCCATATCTTGCTCTCACCTTCTTTCAACCCTTCTGTATGCATCCCCCCTACTCTCGAATTTGAACAAGACTGTCCTTAACAAACTCTCAATTTGCTACAACCACATTGCCAGGTTTGCCACTGGGCTGCCTTTTAGGACACATCATTGCATCAATCTAAATCAGCTTGGTTGGCTTGAACTACCCAGCCTAATCCAGTATAACCAACTGATTATGGCCTATAAAATCCTCTGTAATCCGGACAATACTCCTGCACTTAAAAATATTATCACCCCCTATAACAATCCTAGACCGCTTCGATCCTCTAACAAACTACTAATTCAGACCAGCAAAATTAATAACACAGCCAGTGATTCTTTCTTTGCAAACTCTGTAAGTAGATCCTGGAACTCTCTTCCAGCTATTACCTTACTTTCCACCTTAGGTCAATTTAAAACTAGACTCAAACAACATTTGTCACTTAACTGGCTATGTCAATGTATCAAGCCTGGCTAAATCTATAGAATGTGTAAAAATCTGTTAACCAGTTTACTGTGTAATTTAATTTAATCCTGACTTGTGCTCAGGATTAACTGTAACCTGTGGAACTTGCTTACTTATGTAATCTCTGTAAATAGTCTGTTTGTAATATGTAATGCTGGTATTATGTAATGCTGTATCTGCTTACCCTTGGAGCTTTTCTCCCCGGGCCTCCGCTGAAAATGGACATGCATCCAGTCGGACTATCCCGGTCAACAAATGTAAAATAAATAAATAAATAAATGTGTTTTGGGGAATTTAATGAGTAGGTAGAATTTTAAAAATTCCTATAAGATAATTTGTCAGAAATGTAGGGGAAGCAAATTATTGTAACTATGGAAATTATTCTTTTAGCTGGGATATAACTGAATTGCCTATAGATAGTAAGTTTAATGCTACTGGCTGTCTAAAAGCAATCACTAGAAAATGGAAATCAAAATTTAAAACAATTGTAACTGAAATATTGAATGCTGAAAAGGAGAAAAAATGGAGGTGGGATCTTTAGAGAAGGGAAGGAGCAAACTTCATAAAAATAAATAGAAACTGTGGGAATGATATAGGTAGAATAATGTTTAGGAAGAGGAGTGAAATTTCAAGGAAGGCAGTACTTGAACAAATTCCATAATGGAGTAAATGATTATTGTTTATGAAATGTATTTATAATGCATGAAAAAGGAAAATGTTTGTAATGGTTTATCTTTTCTATTAATGTATTCATACCCTGTCATTCCTAAATATGTGTAAAAGTAATAAATGTGTTTACAAACATCCATTTTTCAATTGCCAGAAGCCTTAGGAACAATACTAGATATTGAACTGAGATGATAATCAACAATAGCATTCCAATTTGCCACTGAGGACATAGGCAATATATCGGCAGATAATTTCTGCTCATATTTCTCCTCTGTCCCCTGAATTCCCTCTGCATATTATGTCTGCACATCTGCCACGGATCATGTATAAGTCCTAAAGGCTCTCTCTGAGGTAAAAATCAATAGTTCTGTGGGGCCCAACAATATGCCAGGATGCTTTTACATCAGTATGAATCATTGTCTCACCAACCCACTTCTAAATCTGTTAAACCTCAGCCTTTCATCTGGTTTTGTGCCTGAGGCATGAAGACCAGCAGTTGCTGTTATCCTTCATGAACATGGCCTTACCACTGATCCTGGCAACTGCACAATAAGCCTTAACCTTATCTGCAAGGTTATGGACTTCTTAAATAGACCAGCAGCCTACAAATCCCTTGATCCAAACCAGTGAAGAGTAGGTACTGCCTGCTTAATTTAGTGGACTTTTTAAAAAAAAAAAAAAAACACTGAGGCATTGGATGTGAGCAAATGGGTAAAGACTCTTCAAATGATACCAGATCCCACAAGAAGGACTAACATATTCAAACAAATGGCACCAGGACCATGGCCTAAAACTAAATGCTGAAAAGTACAGCATTGTGTTCTTTGGAAAATACAAGCACCCATGCATAAATGACACCCCACCTCAAAACCGATAGTTGAAAGCGATCTGAGCACTTTTGTAGACAATGGATTTTTTTGAGCACTTTTGAAGACAATGGACTGTCTTTTAGACATCACGTATCTACAGTAGTTAGGAAATTATTCTACCTGCACCAACTAATTACTCAATGTATATCTTCTAGGTCCAAGGATGTTATCATCCCTATTTCCTCCTTCCTTGTTAAACCCACAGTAGAATACAGTCCTCTCTTTGGCATATATTGTTCACAGACACAGTCTAACTTGAAAAAAATGCAACACTCCTTCACCAAGGAAATCAAGATCTTGAATTACATGACCTATGTAGAGTGTCTTAAAGCTCTATTTACCTTTTCTGTCTTATACAGACTCTCAAAGAGTGATCTCTAGCTAGCCTACAAGGCCTCAAATGACCCTGCCCTGCATGACCTCTTACATGTTTGCAAAACCATTAACCCATCAAACAACAACAAAAGAGATCTAAACCTCCATTGCAACATAAACAGTGCATGTAGGAATAATAGGTGCCTCTCCCAAAGAATTCTACCCCCACACATTTCCTTCATACGAAATAAAGCATCTCCCTAACCCTCTTCAAACACAATCTGGATGACCAAATAAGAAACTGTAAATAAACCCCTGATCTGTCTCCATAATCCATTATCGATAGGAGTAACACTCAGTGGGAATTACACTAGCTAGGGACCAAACAATCTACATAGTCAACTACCTAGAAATAACCCATAACTGTATTCAGACCAACAACTGTAAAATAGAAAGTTCAACATGTACAGTCAGGGAAAAAAAAGTTCAGCTGTTGCTTCTTGCAAAAGCAAGTCAAACAGCTAATGCTCATTCTCAATAGTCCCTAACCTGAAACTATTAGGCAGAGGGATATGAATGAGCATGATATTAAAGGTACCATAGTCTGTTATTGTAAGTTATGTGAAGACTGGTACAGATGGGTGAAGGCTGCCAGCCTAGACAAATAGAATTTGATACATAATTCTGGCATTTGTAAATATAAATGTAAAATACAGGCTTGTGTCTTAAATGTAAAGAAATGCTGTTTCAACAATGTAGCAACATTGCCATTTGCTGTAAGGAAAACTAAGCCAAGCATTTCAACTGTTCTTTGAAATTAAAATTATGTTTTGTATGTTCTTTGATCTCCAGAGCTCAGAGACATTTGGTCTGGACTATCACATTCTTTCTATTGTTTTAACTTAAGGAATAATTACTAGAGTGTACATGTGAAATGTCTCTTATTGTTGTAGTTTCCTGAGCAGGTGTTAGATTGTTAAATAATGTAGCCTGCTGGCCTGGGAACTACAGACTAAGTGTCAAAATGATGTAATGTGTATACTGGGAAAACATAAGTACATAAGTGTCAAAATGATGTTATCCGGGAGGGACCAGCAGAAATGTTTGTTAGTGATTTTAAAAACTATTGCTCAGAGAGGGACTGTAAGCATTTTTGTCTGACTATTCAACTCAGCACTGCCTTGCTCTATATAAGTAAGTTATCTTAGAAGTATGTTTTCTTGTAGAAATATCTAGGACTATAAAGATTAGACTAAGTGTTTTCTGTTATACCAGAACTTTCCTACTGTATTGTTTTAAGTTTCTGTGTGATCCCCAAACTCTCGAATAGCACTGTGGTGTAGTAGTATTGTCTTGTGTTTTTAGTATTTATTATTAAATATTTTTAAAACCTTTTTAACTGTGGCTGGTTTGTGTAGAGATAAGTTAAGCTCTAGAGTACATTGCATATTTATAGAGTTTACTGTCTAAGCCACTCCTATAGCTTCAGCCCTGAGCTATGCTACCGATTGGATAATAATATTGCACAGTAATAATTGGACACCCTTTTAAGGGCTTTTGGGTAGCTGATAAATATTAGCTGGTGGTGGCAGTAATTACTACTGTATAGTCTGGGTAAAGAGGCACAGCTGGAGAATCTGTGTCAGCCTTTCCCAGGAGTGTCTGTGAAGTTGAATAAATACTTATCTCAAAGTGTGTGTGTGTGTGTGTGTGTATGTGTGTGTCAGCTACTTGGGCAGTGACATGAAGCACTGGTTGGAAAGAGTGTGTGCTGGAGGTTAGCTTGCCACCCAGGCTGAGATCTGGGCCCTATAGCTGTGCCAGTGGGGAGTCTTATTGGGGACCTGGGGAGCAAGGCAGCAACCATCCCCGGACTGACTGTGATCTCTGTGTGCTCTTAAGGGAAATTGCACTTTACTGTGTGTGTTTGTTATCCTTTCCTCATATATCCCTGGTGTTAGTGGTGAGGATTGAGGTTCCTTGATTGCTGGGCCAGGGCACGGGCATCACATATTAATTTGTGGCAGTGTGGTGTTATCCACTTCACACATTAATTGGTAGGCATTAGTGGATATCCACATCACATATTAATTAGTCTGCAAATACTAACTGGCTTGTAGTGGTGTGGGTAGAGTGAATCATGTAGCTTATGTACAGTGATCTCTGAAGGTGTTTTGTACTCTAAATCAGCCATGCAGTGAATACTCAGAGTTCAGATCACAACTGTTTCATTTCTTTTGTTAGCTTAGTCAGTCAAGGTGAGCAGGCTGCATGTCAGCAGAGGAGTATGGAAAGCTGATAAGGAGCCAGCTGGTGGAGATGTGCCAGGCTAGGGGACTGGTGCATGGAAACCTGACTATGGCAGTCCTGATTGCAACCTTTGTTACATCTGCATCAGAAAACAGCATCCAGGTAGACAATCAGACTGGCAGTGGAGATACAATATCCTTGGAGAATGGACAGCTCAACCTTTCTGCAAAGGACAATCAGACTGGCAGTGGAGATGCAATATCCTTGGAGAATGGACAGCTCAACCTTTCTGCAGTGGACTTAAAGATCCAGCTGGAGCTAAAGAGACTTGAGTTGGAGGCCAGGCATTTGGAGATAGAAGCCAAAGAAAAGGAGCATCAGAGGAGGCATGAGAGGGAAATGCTAACTCTTTGCCAGAATTATGGAGGTAATGGGGAAGGGAGTAACTGGACCCCAGAAGCACAACAGGTCAGTAAATTTCTTCCGCAATTTAAAGAAGGGGATAATTTTGATAGTTTCATTCATATGTTTGAGAGGGTATGCAAACAGTATAGTGTTGACCAAAGGCTCTGGGTACAGCTCCTCACCCCCTTACTCCATGGGAAAGCTGTAACTTTTTTTATCAAAAAATGCTGACTCTGGGCTGATTCAAAGATGGCTGCCATTCTGTAAGCACTGCTGAACTGCAGCTCTCTAATTAACCTGAGGAAATCTAAACCCTGAGTGGATAATATAAAGCTTTTAACATCAAATCTTCAATAAAATAACTTCAACTACACTTAACTATCTATTACTAATAAGAAAATCCGGAAAAAAGGAATATATTTCACTGGATTACAACAGATTAGCTGGCTCTGCAGAGAGAAGTAAACAAAGGAACCATGTGCTTTCTATACTGCAAGTCTTTGTGTTCAAATAAGATGTCAAAAGAGGGAAAAAAACATGGATACAACCACTACTAAAACAAAACTTTCGGAATTGCAGTCACCTGAAAAGGATGTGATTTCTAAAAGACAAAAAATTACTAAAATACAGGAACAACAGAAATCAGGGACCAAATCTAAATCTGAACAACCATTAAACATGGAAGATATCAGAAATGCCTTGCTACCCATACAAGAAGCTCTGAAAGAACTGACTTGTCAAATACAAATATTTGGGAACTCATGTACTCAGTTGCTGGAGAGAATGGACAAGACGGAAGTTCGAATTTCTGAAACTGAGGATAAATTAACTTTCTTGAAAAGAAAACAAATCTACATGATGTGGATATACAGGCTATGCAAAACAAGCTTATGGACTTAGAAGCAAGATCCAGGAGAAACAATATTATTCTCAGAGGGATTCCAGAATCTATTCAGTATAATGAATTAATTCCATCCATATTACAAATATTTGAAGTGCTGTTAAATGACTCTGATGGGGTGAAACAAATTATTATTGAAAGAGCGCACAGAGCTTTGAGAGAGTCACAAGCATCTAACTTTCCTAGACCTGTATATGTTAAAATACTTAACTATCAAGATGTAAGCAGAATACTTACTACTGTAAAACAAACTGGAGGCTATATCATGTGGAAAAATAATAAAATATCCATGTCACAGGATTTACCCATACAGGTAAGACAAGCTAGACAGTCTTTGTCTCCATACTGTAAATTTCTTATTGACAAACAAATTAAGTTTCAAATGAAATACCCATGTATGCTTATATTTACAATGGATGGGATTAAACATGCTATTTCCACTAAAAATGAGGCAAAAAATCTGTTTCTTAAAGTTTGCAAGGCTTTACCTGTATCAGAGACTTGAATTGAACTTTTGTTGAGACTGGCATGCTGCTGAGGTCGGATCCATTGTTTACTGTGCTCCCAGGACTGGATAATCCTTTGTTTGTATTTAAAAAGCTCTAGGCCTCTTCCAGAGTAATAAAACTGTTTGATTTTGCTTATCTTGATTACCTGCATTTGTTTCCCATCGTTTTATGGCTTCTACGAAGTGTTTTCAATGAGGAGGAAGACAGGAAGTGCCTAAAATGCTGTTGTGGGTGCAGATTTCGCTGTGACACTTCTGGGAGTCCGTCTGTAAAAGCGGTCCCCCGTTGCAAGTATTTCACAGGGTTTCCAGGCTTGGAAAACCAAAGGAAACTGTTTTAACATCTTTTTATTCATTTAACTTCAAAATAACACTGTTGTATGGTAAAGTAAGCACATAGGAATATTTTGTTTCTCTTATACATGTTTATGTAGAATTTTGTGGTTATATTATTTAGAGAGGGTGCAGGGATTTAGTAATGTTTGTATAAATATGCTTCTCATTATAGTTCATAATGTACTGTGTTAAAGTGATAATGCATTTTATATTAGTTAGTTAGTAGTTTGCTTTAGTATAAAACTATGATAGTGTGGGTTTATAACTAGGGATACCTGTATTTACCTATATATTTATTTTAACATAGGGTTGTATTTTAATATGTTTTTTTTGTTTTTTTTTTTTTTTTGTTTTGTGTGTCTCTATGCATGTGGTTTATCTATAGATAGCTAATCCAAATATTAAAACTTCCTTTTTTCAATTTCTTTTCATATGTACTGTAATATTGTATTTTAATTTGATTTGCTTAAATATACTTGATTGGGGAGATGTAGCTCAATGCAGTGCTTGTTAGGGAATGTTTAGTTTAGGCTTTGTAGTAGTTAAGTTAGATTATATAGGTCTCAACTATGGAACATGTTTGAAATTTTATAATGTGATGTTTTCCTGTTTGTTTCTTTTCTTAAACCTTCTGTTATTCTATATTACACAAGACCTATATATGTCCTGGTCCGGGGTTAGAGTGGGTAAGCACTGGTTTAGGATGGGATATATGGATTGCTTCCAGATCATGTATGGTTTTGAATATACTGTATTTTTTTTTAATCTTTTCTCTCCAAAACCTTTATTGTACAGTCAACCTTGGTAATGTGGGAATTAGATTCATGGAATGTTAAAGGGCTCCAGAATTTAAAGAAGAGGAAACTATTGTTACATGTATTGTTGCAGGCTAAGGTGTGGTTTATTTTACTGCAAGAAACGCATTTAATGAATGATCAATGGGTTGATATAAAAAAAAAGAAGTGGATCAGAGAAGTAATAGCATCGGAAGGTAAGTCAAATAGTGCTGGGGTAGCTATAATTATTAAAGACCAATATAAGGACAAAATTTTAGATTCTAATACAAATAAAGATGGACGATGGTGCTATGTTATTCTGGCATCTACCTTATTTGATAAACCTATTTTACTTTTAAACATATATGCACCTTGTAATGATCAACAAATATTCATAACATCACTGTATTCAATTTTAACACAATTTGATAGATACTACGGAATTTTTGGAGGTGATTGGAATGCTTATCAAAATCCGAAGTTGGATAGATCTTGTCCACACAAAGCATTTAATAAGCATGCAGTATTGGCACTGGATGATATTAAAGAAGACTTTCAACTATATGACCCTTTTCACCATTTAAACAATGCTAATAGTACAAATAATTTTACATTTTATTCCCCGTGTCATAAAATGTGGTCCAGAATAGATTTCTTCCTGATTTCAAGAACATTGATTAGTTTAGAACTTATAGTTGTTATACATGCACAGTATTTCTCAGATCATTCGAAAATTTCGCTGAGCTTTGCTAAAGAGATAAAAGATACCTTGCGGCAAAGAGGCTATAATAGGTCTCTTAATCCAAATCTGCTGAATAAGGAAGAAATAATACATGAAATTACAAAGTACCTTAAAGACTTACTGGTTAGTCTAAAGGAACAACAATATGCTCCAGATATTGAATGGGCAACAGTTAAAACACAAATAAGAGGAATCCTTTTGCAAAAAGCCTCTTATTATAAAAAAATACTAAATAAAGATATTCAAAACTTGGAAACGAAAATTAAATTATTGGATCAACAACTGATTCAGAATTTTAATGAACAAACAGAGAAAGAACTATTTAAATGTCAGAAGGATCTCTTCTTAATACAAAATAGTAGATTAACATTCCAAGAATATAAGATGTTAGCGAGATATGCTAATCACATTCAAACACCATCGAGAGCATTGGCTAGGATCATTAATCAATCAAAAACAACACTACAAATTTTGGAAATACAATTTAATAATAAAATATATTCTAAAACAGAGGATATTATTAAAATTGTTGATAAAATATATACAAAAATTTATGATGGGCAAAAGGATATGTCCTTGCATAGAATCTATGACAATTTTTACGATCAATTAAGTTTCCAGAAATAGGAGAGGATATTCAAAATGATTTAGTTAAACCGATATCTGAAGAAGACATAGTATATACAATTCAACATATGAAATCACATAAATCACCAGGTCCTGATGGGATGACAGTAGAGTTTTATAAAAGGTTTGCGGATATTTTTGGTAAGATACTTTCAGTTATATTTAACTACATAATTAGGAATACTATTAATGATCCTCATCTTAACGCCTCAAAGACTATTTTTATATATAAAGCCAATTCAGATCCTCAAAACCCCGATAATTATAGACCGATATCATTAATGAATGTAGACATGAAAATTCTAACCTCCATTATAGCATCTAGACTGAAGAAAATCATGACTCATATAATATCCAAAGAACAGGCTGGATGTATGGCAGTTAGACAAACCAGTGATAATACTCTTACATTACATACTATGATAACACATGCTAAACAAAATAATCTTAATATCTATGCCCTTATAATTGATACACAGAAGGCCTTTGACAGGGTTGATACATTTTTTTTGTTTGCTCTTTTACCTTATTTTAATATATCCCATGAATTTGTTCAAATGTTGCAAATATTATATAGTAATCCCTATACTACACTGTGCATTAATAGAAGCCTCTCCAAAAGAATACAGATTAAGACTGGAACACGCCAGGGCTGCCCTTTGTCCCCTTTAATATTTAATCTTTATCTTGAACCTCTGTTCTTATATATTAAACAGAATGTCTATCATAATGTCCCAATAATTTATGGAACTAAAATCTTAATGGCAGCTTTTGTGGATGATCTTAATATTTATTGTGCATCTCCAATATCTGACACTGACAAATTATTGAAGGCTGTTAATGATTTTTCAGAAGTCTCTAACTACAAAATTAACTTGGAAAAAAACAATATTTTTCCTTTAAAGACACCTAAACCTTTTTCGTTATTGCCTTTGGTTGGGCAGGTAACATTTAAAGAAAAATTTAAATATTTAGGTATTGAGTTTTCTACAGACAATAAAGACTTCTGCAATAATAACATTAAAACAATTTGGGACCAAATAATTTCTGATTTCGGGAGGTGGAAAAATTTATGATTGCCACTACTAGCAAAAGTTTCAATTGTCAAAATGAATGTGTTACCACGATTACTTTATATTTTTAGGTCAGCCCAATTAATACTTTCGAAGACATTTTTTTAAAAAATTCATAAAGAATTGGCTAAATTCATTTGGGAACCAAAAAAAAAAGGATATCTTATGATAAATTAATGACCCAAAAAAATAAAGGAGGACTGGAGTTGCCTAACTTCGAATTGCACTACCTAATCTTGAACTCTAATAGAATTCTAAGAATTGCCAACTATGACATAACTACTACTAAGTGGATACCAACTTGGGTGATTTTGAATTATAAATATATTTTAAAGTTAAACATTAATCCTAAAGCAATACCCTTTTTAGGTAAAGATACTTTGAAAATTTATGGGATTATTGAATACATTAAAACTAACATATTATCTATACAAGATTTATTTCAATCTTTGGATCTGGGTCAGTATATGATGGTTTTTCAACTCTTTCATAGGAATCCCAATTTAAAATTGAACAATAAATTAATTGATCTTAAAAAGTTTCCACTAATAGTTAATTTAACTTTGATTGATATATACAAATATCTGGACCGTTCGGCCAATCAAATAAGACAAGAATTTAACTTACCCAAAAATTATCTTGTTATTTTGAGACAAATTAGAGAACTTGCTATGAGCTACTTTATAAATTTTAAACCTGAAGATGAAAATGTTAATAAATGCTTTGAGTTGTGGCAAGCCCTCCAACAGGATATTAAATATATAACAACAACAAATAAATTAATTAAAGACTTTAAATTTCATGATAAAATTCTGTTATCCAACTACTGGGAAGAGAACATTTTAGTGACAGACAAAAGTAATATGTTAAAAGCAATTGACCTGACTATCAAATCTACTTCTCTTCAAAAATTGATGTATACCCAGTTGATGATATGGAATAATGCATATTATACACGCGTTACCCTGCATAAATTTAATTCTAAAAACTCTCCAACGTGTCCATACTGTAAAAATCAACCGGCTGATCTTCTTCATATGTCCTGGAGCTGTAAATGCATATATAAGCTTTGGAATTCCCTTAAGATTCAACTTCAGAAGATGGGTTACCAAAGTACAACGTTGTCATGGAAATTTACAATTTTACATATTCCTCCGAAAGAACTCCCTAGATCACAAAGTACTATATATATTAATATTTTTATGTTAATGAAGCTTTATATAGCCACTAATTGGTTAGACCCATCTAAAACATCTTGGGAAAGCTTTAGAGTTTTGGCAACAAGGCATATATTAGCTCATAAATTACTCTTACGTCCGAATAATAAAAACATTAATAACCCAAAAATTTGGGAACAGATATTTAATATTATATTAGCATAACACTTTTAACTTGAAGGTATTCACATTTATATACTTGCTTGGAGAGAATTTTGTATTTAAACTGTATATTACTGGAAATGTTATTAACTACTTTTTGTTTTTTCTCTATTCTTAATGTTTACATAGAAGCATTCTTGTAAATATTGTATATTTGTTTGGTGTGATAGTTAGTGATATTAGTTAGTAGTCTTTTGTTTTGTATTTTTTCTCTTAAAATTTTGTGTTTGTTTTTACTTGTGTATGAAAATAATATAGCAATAAAGATTTATTATGGAAAAAAATGCTGACCGTCTGTTTTGATTATACTGCTGTAAAAAAATTCTTTTAGAATGTTTTAAAGTAACACCTGAAATGTATAGAAAAAAGTTCCTTGAGCATAGACATAAGGCAGATGAAAGTGTGTGTAAACATATTGCTGAACTAAGCACTTATTTTCATAGCTGGGTGAGTGGATGTCAGGTCACCACTTTTGAAGGGCTGGCAGACCTTTTGGTGAGGGAACAAGCCCTTAGCACTTTGCCTGAGGACATGAGGATCTGGTTAGCTGATAGACAATGTGCTACTTCAGATGAGTTGAGGAAGAAGGGAGACCTATACCTGGCCAGCAGGAAAGCCCTGCACAGGAAGGGGGGCCCCCAGTACTGCTCATGGGTCTAAAGGAACCCATGGTGGGCAGCACAGACTCCTCAACAGAATATGTCAGTAGCAGGGGAAGCCACTAGTCCAGGTACACATCCAGGCATTAGGGTTAAATGTTTTGAATGCAACCAGTGGGGCCATGTGGCATACAGGTGCCTATGGAGGCAAGGTGGGGAACCAAAGATGAGGGAGCCAGTAAGTGGGAAAGATAAAATGCCAACAGTAGGTTGTCTTGAGACAACAGGGGTACTAAACTACCATCCTGCAGATGTCCTGAGAGGGAAGGATTTGGATGAGGCAGTACAATGTACTTATGCAGTTACACTGAGTGAGGCTAGGAGACAAGCATGTGGGTCTGGTAGCCTGGGAGAGACCCAGACAGACTGCATACTTGCAGCCAGGACTGCTGATGTGGTTACTGCAGGGAGGGAGCTACACTGTAGCAGTAAGACTGAAGGTGAGCCACAGCTGCTTGTGGATACTGATGTTCCCTTGGGCAGGGAAACTGCAAAGGTAGAGGTGAGTAGCAGTACCCAGGCTGACAGTGAGGCACCGCTGCCAGAGGATGCTAGACTTCCTGTGGAAGGGGAGCTTGGAAGAGTTACAAGGAGAGAGTTGAGACAGGCTCAGCTCTCAGACCCTACATTGCAAGGCCTGAGGCAGATAGCTAGAGAAGCACCTGATTCTCAAGGGAAGGGGGAGCCTGTATATTGGGACAAAGGGTTACTATACAGAGAGTGTATCCCTGAGGGAGGGCTAGAAGGTGAGAGAGTACAGCAGTTGGCAGTGCCTAGAGCCTACCATCTGGCACTTCTAGCCATAGTCCATGATATTCCCTTTGCAGGTCATATAGACATAAAACATACAAAGAGGCGTATTATGCAGAACTTCTATTGGTCTGAAATTTCCAGAGATGTAACAGGATACTGCAGGACCTGTGAGAAGTGCCAAAAGGTATGCAAGGCAGGAGACAAGGTGAGAGCTCCTTTGATGCCTTCACCTGTGATTGAGGAGCCATTTCGGAGGGTAGCTATGGATATTGTGAGTCCTCTGAGTACCCCAAGTTCCACAGGGAAAAAGTATATCCTAGTGGTAGTGGATTATGCTATACGATACCCTGAGGTGGTGGCTTTGTCCTCCATTGAGGCAGAGAAGGTGGCAAATACTTTGTCAGCAGGGTGGGTTTCCCAAAAGAAATACTGTCTGACAGAGGTGCCAATTTCATGTCAGACCTGCTGGCTTGTCTGTGGAAGTCCTGTGGGGTGAAGCACATGAAGACCACCCCCTACCATCCCCAGACTAATGGTCTTGTTTAGAGGTTAAACTCTACAATTAAGTCCATGCTGAGGGCATTTGCAGATCAGTTTAAGAGGGAGTGGGACAAATATTTGCCCCATCTGTTGTTTGCTTAAAGAGAGGTTCCCCAGGAATCTACAGGTTTTTCACCCTTTGAGTTCCTGTATGGTCATAGGGTGAGGGGACCTCTAGATTTAATTTGAGATGAGTGGGAAGGTGAGTGCGAGTCTCACAAGGAGACTGTTGTGGCATACGTCCTAAACCTCAGGACAAGACCCAGGGAACTCATGGGCTTGGCCCAGGAGAACCTGGCAGAAGCCCAACAACAGAAAAAGATGTGGTATGACAGGAATGCTCGAGCTACAGAGTATGCTGTGGGGCAGCAGGTAATGGTTCTCATTCCTGTCAGACACAACAAGCTGCAAGCAGCTTGGGAGGGATCGTACAAGTTGGTAAGAAAGGTGAGTGATGTTAACTACATGCTGGAACTGATAGGCAGATGGCAGGGGCACAAACTGTATCATGTTAACATGATGAAACTTTATCATGATACCATGATAGGGAGGCCCTTGTGCAGTGGATTGCAGGAGGAGTCTGAGGTAGATCTGGTGACTGATCTCCTCAGTGAGTCTCGGGCTGACACCTCAGTGGAAGGAGTAGCAATGTCCCAGCAGCTATCTCCTACCCAGGTTCGAGAAATCCGAGCAGTGCTGCAGGAATTTGGGGACATGTTCACTGGGAAACCAGGGTGCACCCAACTGGTGCAGCACCAAGTGGATACAGGACCCCAAAGGCCTATTAGGCAGGCCCATTATATGGTGCCTGAGAGAGTTAGACAGATGCTGAGGGAGGAGGTACAGGAGATGTTGGAACTAGGGGTGATTCAAGAGTCCAACAGTCCCTGGGCCTCCCCAGTGGTGCTGGTATTAAACAAGGATGGCAGCCCCAGGTTCTGTGTCATGGGCACCAGAACCAGAGAGTGAGGGGTGCCCCCCACTTTTGCAGCACTTGCAACCTCTCAACCATCCCGAATAACTCGTCTTCACATGCGCAATTGCGTCAACATGCCGTGCGCCTGTTTGAATACAGGATTCACTTCTTTACGGACTGCCATTCTGGCAGAAGGATTTATTGTCTTCCAACTGCACAGCCATGGATTCCTCATTCGGGCAGAAGGATTTCTTTTATGCAGAGCTGCTGCACCAGAAGAAGGTACTGTCTTTAGATTGAGGTGTGTGTGTGAAGTGGTCTAGTTTCGCTGTGCTGAATATGCATCAGAATTTACAGGCAGTGTACGTTTTTGCAAGGTAAAAAGCATAAACAATTTTAAACTTCTTAAAATTAAAAATAAGCCAGTACTACAGTTTCCCTTACAATTTCATCCTTTCCAGGGGGTGGGATGGAAATGCTACTCATTACATTTTGGAAACAACTTTCAGTCCAGGCTTGAAGATGATGATTGCACCTTGAGTATTGTGTGTCTTTGACCAAATGCATGTACAGCATGGTCTTATGAGTTTTGCTGAGAGTAAATTTACTTAAACGAATGAGAACATGATTTCGTATCACTTACTTAAAAGCTTCCGAAATCATGAGGTTTATTTCAGTTGTTAAAGCCGAAAACATGCATGCATAATTTTAATTGTCTATGCATTCTACAGACCACCAGTAAAGTCGTTAAATTAATGGCTAAGTATAGCTCCAGTTTTAACACAGGCTCAGTCACAAGGGTTGCAGGCTAGAAATCCCAAAAAAGATAATGCCAATAACTGCCTGGATAATTCTGCACTTTCTGGTGCAGTACCCTGCTGCCTAGCTGCAAGCTTATGACCTTGTTATCTAAATATTAATACCCTAATCTGAAATGCTAGTGGGAATAATATTATAGCTTATACATCTGCAAATGGTACTACTGTTTGCTCTAGAGTACATAATATCTCTGCTTCTGAAAAGGTACCATATTGCATATTAAGACAGAAAATGTAGTTATAACAGACACTAATTATAACATAGATATTTTATAACCTTTTCCTGGTCTTATTTTTTACTCAGAAATAATGCTAACTCCCCTGGCATCTAACTAGCCAGAGATATTTTAGCAATGATGACAAGCATTCCCTGCAATTACACTTTGCTGACATTATAGAGTCGGCTGTCCTATTCAAGCAGTTCTGAGCCTTTCCTTTTGTTTTCAGAGCTCAGCCCACTACTGTTTTTTTACCGGGTCTATATCAGTTCAATGAAACAGCACATCATCGAATACAACAACCTCGAACTTCTAACCACGAAATCTAAAAACATAGAAAGCTCAGAACAGCAAATTTTTTCCCTGGGAAAAAATTCACTGTTCCGAGAAACACACACACAACACAAGCACACCAAAAATACAGCAATCCACACACATACACTTAAAATCCTACATCTAACCCTACACTAAACTGTACATACAGTACTATCTGTCCACTATCCTTAACCCAAACCCTAACCCTAAGATCCTTCACTATTGCACGATCACCTCAACCGCGTCCTAACCCTAACCCTAACTCACATACCCCGCCCTAACCCTAACGTCTATCACTATCGCACACTCACCCGCGCCCTAACCCTAACTCACATACCCCACAATAACCCTAAAATCTGTCACTATCACTCACTCACCTCACCTGCGCCCTAACCCTAACTCACATTCCCCGCCCTAACCCTAAAGTCTATCACTATCGCACACTCACCTCACCTGCGCCCTAACCCTAACTCACATACCCCGTCCTAACCCTAACATCCACACAATTGCACACTTACCTGAACCTAACCCATAACTTTCCACCACAGTGCTGAAAATAACAAAGCCACAGAAATGGACAACTGAATTATTTCTCTAGGAAAAAGTTTGGTTATCTGCAGCTTCGCTATTTTCAGCGTTCACTGTTTTTGGTTTGATATATGACCATTTGAAGTATTAACACTTTGATGATCTAATATAGACTCTTTTTTTTGCCAACGGAAAGGTACAGATCTTACATACCTTAAACACTCAAAGAAGAAAAAAAAAACTAACAATTACTGGCAAATAATTTATCAAATAAATAAGTAAAGTTGCTGTACCGAGCTACACGCTCTAGGGACCTAAACCTTGTTACCACAATAAACAGAACGTGCAGGAGGGATAGATTCCTGTCCCAGAGACTTCCCATACTCTGGAATAAACTACCTATCTATATCAAACAAAGCTCCTCATTAGCACTCTTCAAGAAAAATCTTGATGATTGGATGGGAAATAGGAAATTCACCCAGGGGATCACCTCTGTGGCTCTGCTCGACAGTGGCACAGGAAAATAATTTTCTTGGGTGGCAAAAGCCAGGGTACCTTTTTGGCTGGGGTTGTATAGGCCCCAGGGCTGATAGCCTAGTACCTACCTATGAACCCCTGCAACTGGACTGCCTCTCTTTAAGATGAAATCATGGTGAAATAACTACATAATGTTTAAGTTATCAATATTGTGTGGAGACTGTCTTACAGAAATCACAGTTATGCATGCTGTGTCTATACCTGCTGAATGTATACCAAGCCTCCCC
Organism: Protopterus annectens; assembly: GCF_019279795.1. Taxonomy (NCBI): domain Eukaryota; kingdom Metazoa; phylum Chordata; order Ceratodontiformes; family Protopteridae; genus Protopterus; species Protopterus annectens. The sequence goes on from NC_056745.1 coordinate 1,369,306,089, forward strand.
TCACTACAATGAGACTATGGGCCATTAGTCACCTGAAATGCCATTCATAGTTTCACATAATCAAGACTGTTACAGCATGTGTGACAATAAACTGATACAGTAAAAGATACACAGAAATACAAAATAAATAAAAAAATACATAAACAAACAGTATAGGAATAGACGTTTAGCAAGAACTGGGTAGAAAAACAACACTGGTAAAACGACCAAAAAATAGAAAAAATGTGTAAATTCTGGAGAAATATATGTGAGGACCATACTGAGTGTAACAATGATGCTGAACATGGAACTGAATAATGTAACTGTGAATGAGACAGACAAGATTAACTTTCCTAAAACCCTAGGTCCAAATTTTGAGCTCAGTTTATGGCTAAAAGCAGTTATACATTTGCAACACACTTGCACCATGAATAAAAAAATATCTACATGCAGATAATGAGAAACTGTACTCTTCTTTAAAAGTGAACCTGTAAGCTTAGTATTTATACCCTGCCCTTGCAACATGTCACTCTGTTATTTTCATTCTCCTGCACTCTTCTTCAAGTGAAGATTACAATGCTGGTGACCTGCAGACTCTCTGTACTATGAGAAATGAGATTACACAAGGTATTCCCATGGTGGAGGCCAACAGTCTAGCTGTACCATGAGAAGCACAGAGATTACATAATGAATTCCATGCGGTGCTACCTTTCAGAGTGTTTTCCATCCAGATTAAATTAGATGTACTGACCTACATGACCAATGTCTCTATGGACATTTCTCAGCTATGAGCAAGCAAGCAGTAATATGCACACCACTACCTACAACACTCTGTTACCTTACCATTTTATGTGTGTTTCCCTTTCTCTAGAAGTGACACTTAACCATATAATCCATGAGCATCTTCTATCTCTGCTGCCTGTGTGGCAGACATCCTTTACTGTAGTCAGTTTGTGTTTAGTTTCACATGTTGGGAACTTGATAAGCCTGCATTATTTATGTTAGATAATGAATGTATTGGTGGATGGATGTTTTGCTACGTATTCCCTTTGATGCTAAATGATAAACTTTGATCTTCATCAGTGTAAGACCGTTATCCATTATAAATCTGATCGCTTCTCACTGGCCTATGTTCTCCTGGTGTACTGACAAGTGTTATCGAAGGGGTATTCAGTTTCTGTGCTTCATTTTGATGGTGTGATGATTTTACCCTTAGTAGTATCTATTCTGGGCTTTTGTGCTGATAGGTATAACTGTAATATATGTACAGACAGATGTACAGACAGATTGCTGAAATCTTTTCATTATGTCTAAGTCTAACTAGCGTTGCAGCGGCTATCTGTTCACTACCCACATTACTGTTTGAAGAATTTCATTTATTTATTTGGATTTATTTACTGATAAAGTCTGATTGGAATGGAAACCCCTTTCAGTGGTGGCCTAGGTAGAAAAGCTCCAGGTACTCAGGCTCAAACCTGTACCTTGGGTACAGGTAAAAAGAACCTAAAGTCCCTAGCCACCATCACTTGTGAATTTATGCCTCACATTTTTGTTCTGTTCCTCTGGTTTTCAGGAGTGGTAAAACAAAACCTTATAAAATCAGTATTTGAAATGTGTCCCTATTTTGGGGCTGTATTCCCCCATTATTGGCTTTGTTCTGTATTTTTGTGCTAAGAGGTTGAGAGCTATGGTGAGAAGTGATAACTGAATTCACTAAATGATATGATAGCCATTTAAGTTTGTCTTCCTGTCTTTCAAGAAACTGCTGGTTTAGCTTAGTGGTATGTTGCTCTGACTGTAGAGCACAGAGTGCTGGGTTCAAGACTTGGCAGTGAAATGCATGGTGGTAACACAACATTTTATGCAAGCAACTTTCCAAAATTATACAAGCAATGTTTAAAATGTCCCTGTTTTTTTGGCCTTTTGCCCCCCCCCCCCAATTGAAAATAAGTTCAAGAAGTTGTGCAACATGTCTATGGCGTTCACTACTATTATTCTGTATTTATATATTGTATGTATTGACTGTTATCATGGAAATGTTCTGAATAGGGCAGTTTTGTCATTATTGGTTAATGCATTTTTGTTTCATTGCCTACTGGAAAAATGTTTAAACAATACATTTAAAATGCAGTCTAACAAGTGTGCTGTATTATACAAGGAATATTATTTAATACAATCAGGAAGGTGAATCAAGGAATGCATACATGTATGCATGGCCCTAAAAATGTGTAAACAACCCAGAGGAAAGGCTCGAAATCTTGGGCAACTTTTAAGCTTTACTCTTGTTACCAAAGCAATGGATGAAGGTAAAACAGTTCACACCACATTATCTTGACCTGGCCAAGACTTTTGACACAATCCCCTACTCAGGTGTAGTACACAAGATGAGTAATGTAGGAGCAAACACTTACATCACCAGCTGCATTGCCATCTTGGCTCACAGGATGCAAGAGATCAAAACAGGGGAAGAGACCAGTCACCAATGGAATTCCACAGGGTTTGGTGCTGAGACTTTTTCTGTTTGACAGATACATCTCAAAAGTAAAAGGAATACCAAAGAGCTTTGGCCAGCTAAGTTTGAGATGACTGCAAGCTAGAGGAAGTTATTGAATCCCCAAATGACTTAACCATCATGCAGGAAGGTTTGTCCCAAATAATAACTGGTGCAAAAATCATGACAATGTCCTCTGAGAACTGATCAAATTGTTTGGCATTTGGGAACTTGTGTGTACAGTGACCTAACTTTTGACCAACATGTGCCCAGAGTCATAAAGCCTTTCTATATTGTACAGCTGATAAGCAAATTGATTGTGACTAGATCTAGAGATGTTGTTGTCCCCCTTTACAAAGCTCTGATTATGTCAATCATTCTGTATAATGCCACTTTGGCATGTATCTGTCCATCCCCATGCAACAATTGGAATACCTTCAGAGATACCTTACTAAAAGGATACAAGTCCTAAACAATAGGTCTTGCATGGACCACCTCAAAGATTTATTACTATACTCAGTATCCTACAGAGTGCTTAGAGGTGACATGTCTGGCATACAAAGCATCCTCTGACATAATACAGATGGACCTACTGAACATCAAATGGCATCAGAAATACTCAGTCCAGGTATCTAAACTGAATGTTGTGGAGAGATGGATTTATATCACAGAGGCTACCACTGTTCCAGAACAGACTATCCATAAAAATAAAGCAAAGGTCATCCATCCATATTCAAATGCAACTTGGATCTAAGAATGGGTAATAGAAAATGTACTCCAGGATTTCCCCTCATGCCACTAATGAATAGAGGCAGTTACTAAATGCTGCATCCCTTACATGGCCCCCTCAAATTATCTATGGTATGATCACAATTGTTCTCACTAGGGCTAATATACAATTATCAGCCATGGGGATAGCTACGGCCAATCAGAAAATGTTAATTCAAGCACCAAAAGGGAACTGGCTAAGCTTAAAATGTCCTCCAAGTGAACCTATGTTGTGGTAGCAAATAGTTATTAACAAAGTACCCTTTTTAGTTCACTAAGTACCCCTGTCACCCCCCCTAGTCTTTAACAGCTTCCAGCACCTATGTTCTGTGTGGACTACAGGAAATTAAATAGTCACATAGAGTTGGATGCTTACCCTATGCCTAGGACAGATGAGACCCTAGACCAGCTGGGTGGGGCCAAGTATTTTACAACCATTGATCTTACCAAGGGTTACTGGCAGGTGCCCCTGACTCCCAGTGCTAGAGAGAAGTTAGCCTTTGTGACTCCTTTTGGCTTGTATGAGTTCACAAAGATGCCCTTTGGGATGATGAATGCCACAACGACTTTCCAGAGGCTGGTAGATCATATCCTAGTAGGAGCTGGAGGGTTTGCCCTTGCTTACCTAGATGATATTGCCATCTACAGCCATACCTTCAGCATGTCAGGGAGGTGCTGGGCAGACTACAGAATGCAGGGTTGACCATTAAGCTGAACAAATGTCAGGTGGGTATGGCAGAGGTCTCCTACCTAGGACATAGAATGGAAAGTTGTAAGATAAGGCCAGAACCTGCCAAAGTGGAAGCCATTCAGCCATGGCCTGCACCTGTTGCCAAAAAGCAGGTGAGGTCATTCTTAGGGACAGCAGGGTACTACAGAAAGTTCGGCCCCAGTTATAGTACCATAGCTGCTCCCCTTACAGACCTGACAAGGACGAACAGGCCAGATAAGGTAGTGTGGACCCCAGCATGTGAGCAGGTATTCCAGAACCTTAAAGAAGCTTTGGGAGGACTCCCTGTGTTAGCCAGTCCAAATTACAGCAAATAATTTGTTGTGCAAGTGGATGCTTCGAACCATGGGGTGGGGGCTCTACTTAGCCAGATTTCTTCAGAGGGGGAAGAGCACCCAGTGGTTTACCTCAGTTGTAGGCTCTAACCCAGGGAGGAGTGCTATGCAGCTGTAGAAAAGGAATGTCTAGTCATAGTGTGGGCACTGCAGAAACTTCAGCCTTATCTATATGGAAGAAACTTCACTGTTATGATAGATCACAACCCTCTAACATGGTTAAACAGAGCCAGTCAGCAAAATGCCAAGTTGCTAAGATGGAGCCTGGGGTTGCAAGCATATGATGTGTCAGTGCAGCATCACAGTGGGAGTAACAATGCCAATACAGATGGGCTCTCAAGACAGGGAATGGGGTGAGGTACACGCAGATAGACCTAACCCTCTACAGCAGCGTTTCTCAAGGGTCACTTGAAAAACTATCGAGTTCTCCAGGGGGGAAGAATGTAAAGACTGGTAGAGATGGGTGAAGGCTGCCAGCCTTGCCAAATAGAATTTGGTACATAATTCTGGCATTTGTAAATATAAATGTAAAATACAGGCTTGTGTCTTAAATGTAAAGAAATGCTCTTTCAACAATGTAGCAACATTGCCATCTGCTGTAAGGAAAACTAAGCCAAGCATTTCAAATGTTCTTTGAAATTAAAATTATGTTTTGTATATTCTTTGATCTCCAGAGCTCGGAGCCATTTGGTCTGGGCTGTCACATTATTTCTATTGTTTTAACTTAAGGAATAATTACTAGAGTGTACATGTGAAATGTCTTTTATTGTTATAGTTTCCTGAGCAGGTCTTAGATTGTTAAATAATGTAGCCTGTTGGCCTGGGAACTGCAGACTAAGTGTCAAAATGATGTAATGTGTATACAGGGAAAACATAAGTGTCAAAATGATGTATCTGGGAGGGCTCAGCAGAAATGTTTGTTAGTGATTTTAAAAACTATTGCTCAGAGAGAGACTGTAAGCATTTTTGTCTGACTATTCAACTCAGCACTGCCTTGCTCTATGTAAGGAAGTTATGTATGTTTTCTTGTAGAAATAGCTAGGACTATACTAAGTGTTTTTCTGTTATATCAGAACTTTCCTACTGTATTGTTTTAAGTTTCTGTGTTATCCCCAAACTCTCAAATAGCACTGTGGTGTAGTAGTATTGTCTTGTGTTTTTATTATTTATTATTAAATATTTTTTAAACCTTTTAACTGTGGCTGGTTTGTGTAGAGATAAATTAAGCTCTAGAGTACATTGCATATTTATAGAGTTTACTGTCTAAGCCACTCCTTTAATTTTAGCCCTGGGCTATACTACCAATTGGATAATAATATTGCACAGTAATAATTGGACACCCTTTTAAGGGCCTTTGGGTAGCTGATAAATATTAGCTGGTGGTGGCAGTAATTACTACTGTATAGTCTGGGTAAAGAGGCACAGCTGGAGAATCTGTGTCAGCCTTTCGCAGGAGTGCCTGTGAAGTTGTATAAATACTTATCTCAAAGTGTGTGTGTGTATCAGCTACTTGGGCAGGGACATGAAGCACTGGTTGGACAGAGAGGGTGCTGGAGGTTAGCTTGCCAGCTTGCAACTCGGCTGAGATCTGGACCCTATAGCTGCGCCAGTGGGGAGTCTTATCGGGGACCTAGGGAGCAACCAGCCCTGGACTGACTGTGATCTCTGTGTGCTCTTAAGGGAAATTGCACTTTACTGTGTGTACTTGTTATCCTTTCCTCATATATGAGACTGTGGTGTTAGTGGTGAGGATTGAGGCTCCTTGATTGCTGGGCCAGGGCATGGGTGTCACAAGTTACATCACAGTTATTCCCCACCTTAGGTCCCGAACAGTATTATACATTTACAATTCTCAGATCTTGCTAGAAAAAAATGTAAGCATTATATTTTTGAGTTACTCAGGCAGTCTTTTCACTCTAGTCAGTTTCCTCACTCAAGTTGAAAAGCAAGTCCTGGGTACATTTGTCATAACCTCATTTCTATATTTTCATCATGTTTTACTTGGAGGACTTACTTTGGGTGACTGCAAAACATCACCAAGCATATCCTCCCTTTGCTCACTGACAACTCCCAGATATCAGAGGTGACCATTCCTGGCTCATGTCAACCTACTGACAGCCATTTTTCTGAATGCTGGTAGATCAAGGTAAATTTGCTGAAGTTTCAGCAGCGTGGAGTTCACTCTTTTCTCCCTATTATGTGATGTTAGACCGTGCTTGTAGGGTGTGTTGTCCACATGGGGGGGGGGTGTAGGAGGGCTCCTCGCCCCGCAAAAATGTTCTTTCAATGTTCATTGAAAGTGGCTTCAGCATTTTTTTGATTTATCAGCAATTGGGAGATAGTTGTTGAGAGATCAACATAAACATATCATTCCCATTCCCTGAAATCACGGATTCCTCTAGAATAGTATTGTAATACTATTCATCAAAAGCAACTAGTCACAGTTTTCTTTAAGAATTTGCTCAGCACGTGTTGCCTCAATTCTCACACTACCCAGTTCAAAGTACAGCCCCAGCCACTTCTATTCTTCTTTCACATATCCATTTATCCCTGGAAAAAACTTTAGCAACATTTACCAAGTCACTTATTTTGAAAACTTGTCACTTTATAAATTTAACATGCTGTTTCTTTTGACTAACCTGTTCTGCACACATCTTTTCTTTCCTTGGAAAATCAGGGTAGAGCAAGTTATACAGTAAAGATAATGTTTTCTGTCCATGAGCATTTCGGTTGCAAACTGCATCACCTGATAATTACACAAAGCTCTAGATACTAGGGTTTTATGGTATCCATCGGAAACTTCACCATGTATTCTTTAAATGTTTGTACTGCTTTTCCTGGTAATCCAGACAAAGAATGATAAGAGCAGAAGTAGTCAATTTCCTTGCAAGTATATTCCACTTCTTATAAGGAACACTGTATAGTCTGATGTGATTTTTTTAGTTTTCCTCTAATAACAAAAGTAGTTTCATCAAAAGCTGACCTTGTTGCAGGATACAAACATTAAGTAATTCTCCCTAGTAATCCCCCCAAAAAATCTATGAAATGGACTAGTATAATTAATGTGAATGTCTTTTCCATGTTTTTTCCTAGTTTTTCTCAGGATGCAACAGGATATGCTGTGTGCTTTTGAGATGTAGTACAACTGATTATTTTCACAATGCTGTCATCCATTTTGGCTACCACATATAACTACTGTGAAATCTTTCATGTGAGTAATACTGGTATGAGGTAAAGTGTTAACACCATTTGTGTAGTTTGCAGTGGAATTATGAGTCTGGCTTCCAAAAATGTAATTACATAATGTAACAATCAGGTTGTCAGTATCGCACACACTACACCCAGCATGCACAGTATGCACCTAACACAAAGACAAACATATGCTGAGGCACTTAAAAACGATATTCCTAAACCGGAAAGACCTCATACTCTGCCTGCTATAATTATTCTCAGCAATCCCAAAAGCACTGTTCTGAAACACCAAACATCCCACATATAGCCACACCTCATGGAGTCTGAACTATAAAGCCCAGATACATACTAATGCCCCTCACATCAGGTTGAATAAGGACAAAATAGTCAGTTGCCTGTCATGGGCCAGGAACTGCCAAGCCTCGCACATACTCAGGTCATTGGGCCACAAGTACCATGTGGGTGCAAATGACCTGAGACTTACCTCCCTGAACTATATGAACAGAGACATTATGGTGCTCTTAGACTATCTGTCCCAGGCTGGTATGATCTTAGCTTTCAGCAGCATTCTACCTTCACCAATGAATATGCTGCTATACAAACAAATGATGATTGACTTTAATAACTGGCATAGCTTTTGGTGTCATTCAAAGGGGGTACAATATTTGTCAGCAAGGATGGCCAGCACCTGTCCTCACTAGACTTTCAAATATTGGCTAAAACATCCTCCTCCCAATTACTGACTTATTTAGGCAATGTCAAACTGACAAACCTTCCAACACAGCAAAATTAACCCAAGAGAATCTAAAGGTATTACTGCTTAATGCCAGGAGCCTAAACAAGAAACTTCACTCCCTCCAAGCTCTTCTCACCCTGAAGAATGTAGCTATTTTTGTAGTTACTGAAAAGTGGTTTAAAGCTACGGAGAGCACCCCAGCAGTGTAGGAATGCAATGCCTTCCACACATTTAGACCAGCTGCTGGACAGGAAAGGACTTAAGGTGGAGGTGCCTCAATGTACATCAAAAACAAAATACCTCAAGGTTAGTCAGACAGGATAAAGTGCTTGAGCTTCTCCATGCCCAAATTACCACAGGCAGAGTCCCATATCATATTCATGCAAGCTAAACATCACCCTATTTGTCCTAAGAAACCCATAGCACATACTTATAGCTACTGAAGACACTTACCATTCAACCCAATCTATATTCATAGATTCATAGGTACGTACTAGGCTATTGGCCCTAGGGCATAATTAAGCCTAGCCAAAGTGTTTCGGCTTGCGCCTCCCATGTGATTTAGTTACCTGCGCCTCTGTTGAGCAGGGCCACAGAAGTGATTCCCAGGGTGAATTTCCTGTTCCCCATCCACTCATCAAGATTCTTCTTGAAGAGCGCTAATGAGGAGCTCTGCCTCACATATATGGGGACCTTATTCCAGAGCAGGGAGAGTCTCTGAGACACGAATCTGTCCCTCCAACAAGTCCTGTTTATTGTAGAGGTCAGGTTAAGGTCCATAGAGCATGTAGCTCGGGTAGATTGGGTTTTCCTTAAGTGGAGCATTTCAAGCAATCCGGGGTTTGACATAGCCTTGTATGTCAGGCAGAGATCACCTTTGAGTAGCCGGTATGCAACTGAGTACAGTTGAAGTCTTTTTTAGCCTGGTGGCATATGGCATCTGTTTTAGGCCTGTTATCTTCTTGGTGGGGTATTTTTGAGGCCTCTCCAGTTGTTGTAGGTGTCTAGTAAGGTACATCCCAAATGGGGCATTGTACTCAATAATGGGTCTAATGAGTGATGAGTAGAGGGGGACAATAACTTCCTTTTTTCTAGATGCAAACCCCTTTGTGATAAGGTGGGCCATGTAGAAGGATTTTCTAACCACCTTAGCAATGTGGTTATCGAAGGAGAGGTTACTGTCCACCTGGCTCCCTAAGGTCTCTTATCACACTCTCCATGTTAAGTGTGCTGTCACATATGTGGTAATTCGTAGGTACTTGTTTTTTCCCCGAAGAGGATGACAATGCACTTTTTGTCATTTAGCTTGAGGTCGTGATTTTGGCACCATGTATCTGTTTCAATGAGACCCTTTTGAAGGATATCTATGTGAGTCTCGATTATGGCACCCAGTTTGCAGTTGTCTGTGAACTTTGTTAGCCATAGTCCCCCTGTGTTTGCTTGTACCTCAGAGAAGTAAATACCAAACAGGAGAGGTCCCAAGGCTGAGCCCTGGGGTACTCCACTTGTCACCGGTTTGGAGTCGGCCTAGTATTTCCTATTTTCACTGTATGGGTTCAGTCCATGAACCAGTTAGCAACCCATCTTGTAATGTAGGGGTTTATATTTAGGTTAGTGAGTTTGTCTATAATTCCCGAGTGGGGAATGGTATCAAATGCTTTTGCAAGGTCAAGGTATGCCATGTGGACCACCTTTCCCTCATCAATTGCTTTGGTGACTGTCTCGAAGAAGTCAACCAGATTTAGAAGACATTACCTGTCCTTTATGAAACCAAACTGAGTAGGCTTCAAGGTCTGTAGGTTCCCAGTGTTGTTGTTTATGAGTTCCATGATGATGCACTCCATGGCCTTGCAGACGAGGCTCATCAGGCTGATGGGGCGATAGTTCCCAGGGTCGGTGGTGGCTCCTCCCTTGTGAAGCAGGACAATCATTGTCATACGCCACACAGTGGGTATGTAACCTGGGCGAGGCTGTGGTTGAACATGGCACTTAGGTGAAGGATTAGTTCGTTCTGGAGTTCATGTAACACACAGCCTGAAATGCTGTCTGGTCCCATGGATGCTGTATTTTTTGCTTTAGAAAGTGCCATTCTCACCTGGGTGAGATTACAGGGGCAGTGCAATCTTCTGGTATAGATATGGGCCCTTTAGGGGGTGAGGGAGGGGAAAGGTTTGCACTGAACCTATCTGCCAGTATATAGATGATATCAGTTGGTTCCGTGACTTTTGAACCATTATGTTGTAGCTCAGAGTAGATCTGAGAGTTGCCATTTACGTTCTTGACATAGCTAAAAAATGCTTTGTGGTTATCCTTGGTGTCCATTGCGATTTTTCTTTCAAAGCTCACCTTTGAGGATTTAATAAGGGATCTTAGCTTTTTGCTGTGTTTCGTCAGTGAGCTCTTCCCTTCATGGGTTTTTACACTTTTTTGTAATAATTTCTTCCTTCTATTATAGAGCTTGTTTATGGCTGGGGTCCACCAGACTGGTTTCCTTTTTTTGGAGGAATGGGTCTTAGTTTTGTTCGAGATAGCACGGTCCATGCACTCATGCAAGTGCTTGTAGAGTGCTTCTGTGTAGGCTACAGCAGATTCAACCAAGTTGTCATTCTACTGGGAGTAACAAAGTTTGCCACCTCTGTCTTAAGTAGCATAAAGTTTGCTTTGGAGAAGTTTTTCACTGTGGTTTCCTTGGGGGTGGTGGTATGTGGATATCGAGGGTGATAAGTTTATGGTTTGATCTAACCAACAAGGAATTTACTTCAGGTATGGAGCACTTGTCCCCCATGTTGGTGATGACCAGGTCCAGTATATTGTTGCCCTTTGTGGGGGTGTTGATAAGCTGGTCTAGGGCATTTGAGTTAATATTTTCTAGGAAGTGTTGGGCAAAGGTATTTGTGCGTGAGTAGTTTTCCCAGTTGATATTTGGGTAATTGAAGTCACCCAGTATTAGGGTGTTTGGTTGGACTCTCATGTTTTCCATACCTCGAGGAACAAGGAGTAGGGGTCTTGGGGCAGGGAAGGTGGTCTGTAGCAAGCTACAATCCAGATTGCAGTTTTGCCCATTGTCAGTTGCACTTGGATGATCTCTGAGGCATCGTACTTTGCAACTAGTCTGGAGGTGTGATTATCCTTGATAAATATGGATACTCCACCTCCCTTAGTGTTTCGGTCCAGGTTTTGAGGCCAAAATGTGTGGTATGAGTTGTAGCCTGGAATTGCTGGGGTGCTCTCTTGAGCCTTGAACCAGGTCTCAGTTATTACACAAATATCAATGGTCTTCATTTTGAGAAGAGCCATGAGTGAGTGCATTTTGAGGTTTAAACTCTTGGCATTGAGCAGCATTACCCTCAGTTTTCTGTCACTGGAACTTATTACAGTAGTGGGTTTGTCTTTTGAGCCTTGCCTAAAAAAGGCACTATGGGGTTGGCAAGAGCCTTGGCCAGTATCCTGAATCTCAGAGGTGGCAGGTGCACGCCATCTCTGGCGAAGCATCGTGACTTGTCGAGCATGTCATCCCAGGCAGACAGATACTGGATCCCCTTTTAATGACACCAGAAGCTTAGCCAGTTGTTGAAATTTATAAATTTTCCTTGTACTGAGGTATCATTCTTGGTGACGGTAAGATGCTACTCAGGGCTAGGGTCATACCTGCCTTGGTTACATGATCAGAGAGCTCTTCCATGTCTCTTTTCATGTAGCCCAGGGAGGTATGTCTCAGGTCATTCACACCAACATGGACTATGACAGAGTCATATTTGTACTTGTTATGGAGTGACATGAGTGCCTGCATGATGTGGTGGTTTCTGGCAGCTGACAGTAACCTTCTCTTTGTCCAGCCTGGTGAGTGGGACATCAGTGTGCCTGACTATGGCGTCCCCTATTACAAGTGTGTTAGGTATGATGTTATGCCTTATGGGCTGTGGTTGTGTGGCACACTGGTTTTGGAGGTTATGTGTCTGTTGCGGTGTGTTTGTGGGTGGAGGTTGCTTGCATGTCTGCTTTGGAGGTCTTTCTTGTTTCCGTAGATTTTTATTTAGAGCCTCTGAGTATATCTTTGTGTATCTATGTGTAGGATTTACAGTTGCAGGTGTGGTGGGTCTATGTGTAGTATTGCAAGTTGTTACCTTCTCCTCTTGACTGTCTATTCCAGTCGTGGCTGGAGAGAGCTTTGCCTCAAGTTTGGCTGTGTAAATGCATCTCTTGCAGATTTTGGTGTCATGTGGTAGGAGGAGAGGGTTGTTTGTGTACATGAGGCAGTTGTGACATTATCTCTGGCTGTCCAGATTCATAAGGTGGACAGGAGAATACACTGGGAACTGGCCTTTGGACATGCCTGAATGGGTTGAGGAACTTTTTCTAGTTTGTCTGAATGTATTGAGGAACCTTTTCTTGTTTAGCTGGTGGAGGAGAGTAGTTTGACTGTACCCTACAGCAAATGCAGGGCATGACTAACTACCCCTCTATAAACTGGGAATACTACATGACTCCAAATATGCAGACCCAAAGGTTCTTGGACTTTGTAAAAACAAACACCCTGGACCAAACAGTCCATGCATCCACTAGGGGTGCAAACATACTGGACCTGATACTAACAAATATGGGACAATGCTGCACATGCACCTGCCCAGTGTAATGTCCTCTCTAGTAAGCCGCAAATGCAGAATGCTCAAAACCTCTATGTCTTGGGACGACAACTCCACAAAATTAGATAAACCACAGCAGAACAGAACCAAGTCTCCACAAAAAAGTAAAATCCACTAATTTATTGATACAATGTAACAACTGGTTAAGCGCTTTCACTCGCTCAAATGCGAGCTTCTTCAGAACACTGACAGAAAAAAACTGTTACCATTTAAATAACTTAAATGGCGCCAAAAGCGCAACATTTAAAGAAGCCAGCATCTATTCTTACTAATAATAGACAAAAGTCCTAAAAACCACATTGATTGTTAAAATAAATAAAACTGTATGAATTTTTTAAATATTATATTATTAATATAAACAAATATAATTTTATATATCTGTGTTACAGTGTTTTTAAAAGTACATATATAAAATCAAAAAACATTTACAAGCATGTCCATTTAATACTGGTAAAACTGGTAAAATTTTAAGCCATATGCAAAAAAGGCTTAATTGTAATAACATCATTTAATCCTGGTGGTGTGGAAGCATCGGTATACAATTGCCACCATACTTCTTTGTATGATAGTGTTCCCCTACGATCACAACCCCTAGGGTCCATTGGAACATTATCTAGTATGGCAAATTTAAAATTATGTCTAGCCCCCCATTTGTTAATATGCCCGTACAAGGCATTTTTCCATCTTTTGTTCTGATGCTATACAAATGTGCGTAAATACGCCTTTTAAACTTCCTTTCCATATTTCCAATATAAAATCCTGGACAGACCATGCATTTAGCTAAATAAATGACCATCATTGTGTTACAATTACCTTGTTGAAACCCAATATTCATCCTGTTTACATTTTCCAACACAATATTATCTTCTTGCAAGACAGCATGACATTGTTTACAGCTCCCACATTTTTTAGTGTGTGTATGACCTAAAACATTGTACAAATGACCTCTCTCAAGATAACTTTTGATATTATGTCCCATTTTATAAACAAACCTGGGACATGTCCCTAAGATGTTAACAATATCCTGGTCAACTAAAATTATATTCCAATTATTAACCGTGATTTTCTTAATTTTGTCTGTATGCGGGCCATATTCTAAAACACAAGCTCTACCATAGATATTACCTGCTTCTGTAAGCTTGTCATGTTTGCTATTATTGATATCTATGTGGTTATAATTATAACCTAATAAAGGGATATATCTTTTACCCATTCATTAATCACTGTTTTACTCACCCTGGACATCATGTTAGTGTCATAACCTCTATCACTAAATAAAGAAGTGATATAAGACACTTCTTCTAGCATCTCAGAATACTGTGAAGTCATTCTTATGTCACGTATAAGTTGTCCTTTATAAATATTAGAAAATTTATTTCTAGGGTGATTACTGGTAAATTCCAAATAACTATTAGAAAGTATTTTTCCTATAGTCTGGATTTAAAACCATTTATCTCCTTTTGATACGTATGTATCTAAATAGGGAATACCTCCTGATTGCTAGAAGAAGTGAATTTAAGAAAAACACTACTCTGATTAATGTATGTCAAAAATTTTCCAATAAAATAGAAGTGCCATCCCATAAAATATATATGTTGTCCAGGTAACGGGAATAATATTTAATATGTGTCATATACTCACTATTAAAGACATTCGATACTTCCCAATCTAGCATAACCATATTGGTGTATATGGGAGCACACGCTGCTCACATAGCTACGCCTTGGGTTTGCCTAAAATATTCTCCCTCATAAAAAATGTAATTATGCTCTAATACCAATGACATCATCTCCAAAATGAGGCAAGCTACATCCCATTCAATGTCAGCATACAATCTAATACTGTTGGAAAAGGCTTCCAGCCCTTCATCTTTGGGAATACAGGAGAATAAATCTATCACGTCTATAGTGACAAACAATAAGTCTTCGTTCCAAAGCTGTACGGGATAATCTTTTAAAAATTCCCATGAGTATTTAACTACATGGGGAATTTTTTCATAAATGTGTTTAAGATAGACATCTATGGCAGTGCCCATAGGGAAAACTTTGGATTTACTACCCGAAATAATGGGTCTAAGGGGGTGGGGGGGTTCTTTTAGTTTTTTAGTTTTAATTTTAGTTGACCAGGATATTGTTAACATCTTAGGGACATGTCCCAGGTTTGTTTATAAAATGGGACGTAATATCAAAAGTTATCTTGAGAGAGGTCATTTGTACAATGTTTTAGGTCACACACACACTACAAAATGTGGGAGCTGTAAACAATGTCATGCTATTTTGCAAGAAGATAATATTGTGTTGGAAAATGTAAACAGGACGAATATTGGGTTTCAACAAGTTAATTGTAACACAATGATGGTCATTTATTTAGCTAAATGCATGGTCTGTCCAGGATTTTATACTGGAAAGATGGAAAGGAAGTTTAAAAGGCGTATTTACACACATTTGTATAGCATCAGAACAAAAGATGATAAAAATGCCTTGTACAGGCATATTAACAAATGGGGGGATAGACATAATTTTAAATTTACCATACTAGATAATGATCCAATGGACACTAGGGGTGGTGATCCTAGGGGAACACTATCATACAAAGAAGTATGGTGGCAATTATATACCGATGCTTCCACACCACCAGGATTAAATGATGTTATTACAATTAAGCCTTTTTTGCATATGGCTTAAAATGTTACCAGTTTTACCAGTATTAAATGGATGTGCTTGTAAATGTTTTGTGATTTTATATATGTACTTTTAAAAACACCATAACACATATATATAAAATTATATTTGTTTATATTAATAATATAATATTTAAAAAATTCATACAATTTTATTTATTTTAACAATCAATGTGGTTTTTAGGACTTTTGTCTATTACTAGTAAGAATAGATGCTGGCTTCTTTAAATGTTGCGCTTTTGGCGCCAATTAAGTTATTTAAATGGTAACCGCTTTTTCTGTCAGTGTTCTGAAGAAGGTCTCATTTGAGCGAGTGAAAGCGCGTAACCAGTTGTTACGTTGTGTCAGTAAATTAGTGGATTTTACTTTTTTGTGGAAACTTGTTTCTGTTCTGCTGTGGTTTATCTAATTTTGTGGAGTTGGCATCCCAAGACACAGAGGTTTTGAGCGTTCTGCATTTGCGGCTATTATTAGTTCACAGAACGCTTTTTGGTTGTTTTTCGAGTTCCTCTCTAGTAAGGTGAGACTATAAAGCTGCCTCCTTCAAATAAAAATCAATGCTGTAACCCCTGCAAACCCTGTAACAGGAAGTATTCTAAGGCAAACTATGTATTATTAAGGGATTACCTGACAAACTTTCTAGCCCCTCCAAACCCAGAGAACACTGCTGCCTATACAGAATTGTGCAAATAAAATCCATACAATCATGTTAATAGATGCACAGAGACAGCTATGCCTACCAGAACAAACTCAAAAATCAAACCACTCTGATGGAATCCAAACATAAACAGGTTGCACAACAAAAGGAAAACAGTCATAACTAAAATTAGGAAGTACAATGCCCAGCAGAATACAAACTCTCTCATCGGGCTAAACAAACAAAAGCGCAAATTAAGTCTACCAAAGCCAATTGTGAAGTAAGGTTACCCTTCCAGGTCAAGGACAACTATAAAGCTTTCTTTAGCGATGTCTGAAACCTCAAAGGCAGCACACAAAGGTGATCAGAACTTGTTGCAAATGGAGCCAAAGACACAAAGCCAGAAGATATAGCAAATCTGCTAGAGGACACATTCATCTCCAATTTTACATCATCTCTCCCCTAGCAGCCCCTCAAGAAATACCATCAAACATACCACCCAACACTATCACTAGGGTGCAGGTTCTAATTGCACTCTCTAAAGTAAAGAACACTAAATAGTTGGGGCCTGATAATATCCTAGGATGCCTCCTAAATAGGCTAAAGAAGGACCTGTCAGGACTACTGGAATCACTAATCACAGCCTCCAGATAGGTTTTATGCCATGGGAATGGACAACTGCAATAGCCACCCCTTTGCACAAGGACAGTCCATTAACAGATCCTGGGAATTACAGAACCATAAGTTGGACTAGTCTCATATGCAAAGCTATCAAAGAATTATCGTGGATATGATTAATAATGACATAGAAAACCTTCAGAATCTGGATCTGCCCTGGTTTGGTTTAGTCAAGGGCAGATCATGCCTATTCAACCTGGAGGACTTCTTTGCAAATGTGGATGAGGGCAATGGTGAATACAGCTTACCTTGACCTGGTTAAGTCATTTGATACAATACCCCACCTCGGCATTGTAAACAAACTCAAGGAATTAGGCCTAAACCCTTATGTTATGTGACGGATAGTCAGCTGGCTCTCAGATAGGGCCCAGGAAATTAAAATAGGGGAGATCACCTCCACAAAGAGGCAATAACTAGTGGAGTCCCTCAGGGCTCTGTGCTGGGCCCACTCATTTTTTGCATTTACTTCTTGGAAGTCAAAGCCAATGTCAAGGGCCAGTGGCTGAGCAAGTTTCCAAATGACTGCAAACTAGGAGCTATCATAGCATCCCTGTAAGACATTAATATCCAACAGGAAGGACTAACACAGACAAATGTCTGGTGCCAAAGTCACAGCTTAAAATTCAGTCACAAGAAATGCATAATAGTACCCTTTTGGAAGTTGACCACCCTAGGAAACTACCTCACTGATAAAGCACCCCTATGAGTGTTTACAGTAGTCAGGGATTTGAAGATGTATGTAAATAGTAACCTGGCTTTTGACCAAAACGCTTCTAATGTAGTAAAGAAACCATTCTCTGCTGCTCATCTTGTAAACAATGCCATGGCATCTAGGGCATCATTCCTCTGTATGCCCTCATCAGATTTAATCAGTACACCACCACCTTCAGTATGTACCTGACCAGGCACATGCAGCAAATGGAACATCCACAGATGTTCCTCACAAAAATAATACAGGGCTTAAACAACATTTCCTCTGCAGATTGCCACAACGCCCGATCTCTAAAATCTGTTTCTTACAGACTGCTGATAGGTGATATGTACCTGGCAAACAAGGCATACTTGGACCCCACTCTGATGGAATTTCTGCACATCTGCAAAAGCAATAGTATCAAAAACACTCAATCTATGGACTTGAACCCTGCTTGTGACACAAATAGGACATGTTGGATGGAAAGATGTGTGTCTCAGAGACTTTTCCTCCTCTGGAATATGCTTACCATCCAAGTGAAGCAGAGTTGTTTCCTAACTCTGGACCAGTGGATGGGAAATCGTAAATTCATCCTGGTCTATCACCTATGTCTCTAATGTACAGAAATAGCCCATAAATCATACCTGGCTTACAAACACACTCCTTAAAATAACATCTAAGGCACAAAAACTTGTTTATTACATTTGGGATGCATGGCTAGATTTATAAAGGCCTCAATAGTTGTTAGCCTAGTATACATCTATGAAACAATATAATTATTTTGTACAGAAATTTATGTTTTCTGGATATGAAAGGTGTGAATTCAAATTTCATACTACCAAAGAAATCCTCTTGAATGCATTTTTGAACATTGAATGTCATTGGACCTTTACTAGTACAGATCTTAAGTGACCAATCAAATACCAGCCAGATGATCCAATATCATGTTTTCTTCTGAATGAGAAGCATCTTTACTCTGAGACTACCACTTTGTTTAAAGCATCTGCATTACCATCATGTATTCCTGGTATGTAAATTATATTGCTGAATGCTTTAAGCAGCAGGGACCATCTCAGTATTCTTAGAGGCATTTGTTGCATAGCTTTCATTTCATTAGACAATGGAATCACTAGATTATGGTCTGTTTGAATGTTAAATCTACACGTAAACATAATTATTATTTTTTTGCTTCAAAAGCCATTGCAAAATCAGTCTTTGTCTCATATATATGCAGGTATCAGAAATCTAGATACAAAAAACTCCAATAGATTTATTAATCATCTGACATTAAATGTTAAAGCATTCCACCAAAACCATATGGAGAAGTATCACATATGGCAGTATCAATGGTCTGTTACTATCACAATGTGTAAATAGGTCAGGGGCAAAACTGGCATAATTGTTAAGGCCTTTCCCTCATAGATACAAAATACAATTTTTGGTTCTGACATCTAGTTATTAGTTAGGCTTATAATAAACTGCAGACTGCTAACCTAATATTTACCTAAGAACCCTTAAATGTGTGTTCAAAAACTTCAAATGTACACAGTATATGCACTACAGTTCCAGTTCATCCCTCTATGACACAACACAATGTAATAATGCTATGACAGTTTAGTTCTGCCAAAACCTTGTTACAATAACTTTAATAATATCAAGAAATTTTTGACATTTGCTTAATTGCTTGCATTCTTGACTGGATGCAGTCTTAAGATATCTCCTTCATAATCTAGAAATGCAAGTTAAGTATTAGCTTTTGTTTTAGTGGTAGCCAGTGTTTCGTAATCTGCCTTCTACATATCCTTTGTGGTACTGCCTCAAAGACCAGAGAAGTTGTAGTCCCACTTTATCCCTCCATTAGTAAGTTTATTATTGAAAATAATGCCCCCTGTGGTGTGTACCTTAAGTGCCTAAATCTACTCAAAGGACTCAAGGTTTCCTCACCTAAAAGATCTATCAGGTCCCACTACTCTGACAGAATAAAACCCCATCCCTCAAGTCAGTGACATGCAGAGTCCTGATGGGAGATTTCTGCTTAGCCTGCCATGTTATGAATGACCAAGCATTCTTTGAATTCCTTCATCTAAATAAAACCAGTGGTAACATGCCCACCCAACTCTAGAGACCTAAAATGATACTGTCACATCAGCATCACTAAATGGCATGATAGGTGTCATGATTTGAGGTATTGCCAGCTATGCCAGGAGAAGGGCAGTGCATGCGTAACATATGCCAGCATAACTATCTGGAGTTTTGTAAAGAATTATATGTCATTTGTATATCAAACCGATTTATACAAGTGCTTGTGTTTTTTTTCAAAAATCTTTACCATAATTTTAACAAATACATTGAAAATTACATAACCATAGTACTCAAGCATTCACGAGAGTGAAATATTAAACAATATATGATTATTACAAACAGAATATAACAACAGTTAAGAAAAAATAAACTATGAACAAGCATGATAATTGCCCATATTGTTAAGCATGATATTTAACTTTGCATGATAAAATGAAGAAAAACTGAAAGGGAAAGAATCTGATATACTTGTAAGCCCAGATAGAAAAGAAGCAGTTATAACCATTTCCATGTCATTACAGCCCTGTCTTTCCAATTTAGGGTGATATAGAGTTTAACTAGAGCAAATGCAGTGATTAAAATATAATTCTACAATTGTGTTAAGCCTAAAGAAGGAATGTGAAGCATGGTAAATTTCCAGGAAAGGGTGGCCTTCTCATATCGCATTTTTGTAGCTGAATCCTAAGTAAACACTATAACTTATAGGCACAATTGCAACTTCGGAAAATATGAAAAGGTCAACTTTTTGGTTATAGGAGAACTGGCAGAACTGGGAAGAGGATGGGTCAGCTTTATTAACCTTGGCTGGGGTGAGGTCTGCATTGTTCAAAATCATTAGATGGGGTAATATACCTTTTTAAAGGGAATGTATTTTGAAGTTGTTTGAATGGAGTGGGTAATTTGAGTTGGGGTGAATGATGGGTTAAGCTTAGTCTAGTAGATGTAGAAAAGTGTTTTATTTTGATATCTAATGGAAATGTGCTTGTGTTGAAAATGTATTTGTAAAGCTGCTTGTGTTAAAATGTACCAACAGTGGGTCCTTCTGGACAGAAAGGAAATACACTTGTATCTTAGACTGTATTGTAACTACTGAAATGAATATACTGTAACAGTGGATTCTTGAAGAGAAGATGCTAATCCCAGTCCAGCTAACTTTGAAAAATAGTCTGAAATTAAATTACCTGGTTTAGGCCATAACGATTACATCTTGCAGTTCTGACTGTAGGCAGAGACAACATGTCTGTGAAAACCAGGGCTAGGAATCCTACTGTATTGTCCTTAGGGGTGATCTAATTGCTACCCTGGAAGGGTGAACGTTTTGAAATGCTTGTATAGCTTCCAGATGGTATAACACATCTTAGCAAGTGTGTGTGTGTGTGTGTGTGTGTGTGTGTGTGTGTGTGTGTGTGTGTGTGTGTGTGTGTGTGTGTGTGTATGGTAACACATATGTGTTAGATTCTGGTTCAGCTTCTAGTAAAGGGGGGTAGTATGGGAATCAGAAGTCAGATGATTAGATGTATGTGATGTCATTCAGTAATCCATCACTGAAATGATGTTTTAATATTAGATATATGTATTTATTAGATATATTTAATATTAGATTAATATTAGATGAGACAGAGGTCTCAGAGCACTCTCTTTTGGAACTGACAAGACCACTCACCAACTTCATTTTGCCTTGCTTTAGTAAGTAACCAGAGAATAGTAATTCTTTAGATCAGTCAGGAAAATACAGTGAGATTAGTTAAGTACTGTTTTTCTGTAACTGTGTGACTCTGTCCATCTGTGCTATTTTTAATATTTTCTATGACTGAAACTTTGGTGTTTATTGTAAATAGGTGTTTAGTATTTTCACATTCTTTTATTATTTATTATTAAATATATTTAAACCTTTCATTGTGGCTAGTCTTTTACAGAATATTTTAACCTTTGGGAGTACTTATATTTATTTGGTGATACTGTGGCCACTCATGAAAACCTTGATGCATTTGGGTCAAACACTACCATTTGTATTAGTATTAAATTTACTCAGTATAATTGGGTAGCCTTGTAAGAGCCTTTGGAGAGTTCTTGTGGCTGTGAAACGACCTTAGAATCTGGGCATAACTTGTAAATCTGTGCCAGCCTTTTCCAGGTGTGTGTGTGTGTGTGTGTGTGTGTGTGTGTGTGTGTGTGAGTGTGTGTGTGTGTGTGTGTGTGTGTGTGTGTGTGTGTGTGTGTGAAAATCAAATCTCAGAGTCTATGGGTCAGCTATTTGGAGCAGGGACACACAGCACTGGTTTCACATAGAGGGTGGTGGAGGACTTGGTTTGAAATACTCGGTTAAGGACTCAGCTCTACAGCTGTGTCAGTAGGGAGTCTTACTGGAGGTCTGGAGAGAGAGAGAGAGAGAGAAATCCAACCCCTGGGCCGTGTTCCCTGTGTGCTCTTAAGAGAAACTGTGCTTGGTGCAGAAAGCTGCATCTGAAAATACTGTATCTAGTTCTGTTTCAAGTGAATGTCCCTCATCAGTATCAGTGTAAGGATTGAGGCTCCTTGATTACTGGCCCAGGAGATGGGCATCACATATTGGTGAGCAGTGGTGTGGATATTAATTGAACTTCTGTAGCTTGTAGACAGTTTTCACTGAAGGTGTGTATACTCTGAGCAGCCACAAGGTAAACATACAGCATTTCATTTGCACAACAATTTTATTTTTTGTTAGTTGAGTTTAGTCAGGGAAAGCAGACAAATATGTCAGTAGAGGATTATGGCAAGCTGACAAAGAACCAGTTGGCCAAGGTGTGTCAATAAAAAGGACTGGTGCATGCCAACCTAACTAAAGAGGAACTTATTTCAGCCTTAGTCATAGCCTGGACCAGCAACCAGGAGGATAACCAATCTGGTGATGGGGGTTAGCAGCTCTCAGAAACAGGTCTTCAAAGGACTTAAAAATCCATCTGGAGTTAAAGAGACTTGAACTGGAGGCCAAACATTTGGAATTAGAATCAACAGTAAAGCTGTGGCATTGGAGGTTGAAGAAAATGAGAAACAGTGCCAACATGAGAAAGAAATGCTGACTCTCTATCAGGGTCATAGAGTTAATGGGAAAGGAATAACCAAATCCCAGAAGCAATAAAGGTCAGTAAATTTCTTCCACAGTTTACAGAGGGTGATAATTTTGATAGTTTTATCCAGTTGAAAGATTATGTAAACAGTATAATGTTGACCAAGGGCTCTGGGTACAGTTCTTGACCCCCTTACTTCATGATAAAGCTGTAACTGCTGTTTCTAAATTGCCTGATACTAAGCGTTTAAACCATGACAAAGTAAAACAAGGTTTCTTGGAATGTTTTAAGTTAACACGTGAAGCTTACAGAAAAAAAATTTTGTGAGCATAGATGCAAGGCAGAGGAGTGTGTGTGATTATATTGCTGAATTAGGCACTTATTTTCATAGGTGGGTGGTGGGTGTCACGTCATCACTTTTGAAAGGTTGGCAGACCTTGGCACTTTGCCTGAGGATGTGAGAATCTGGTTGGCAGACCGAGAGTGTAACACTGCAAATGAGCTGGAGAAAAAGGGATCTCTACTTAGCAAGCAAGGCATCACTGCACAAGAAGGGGATACCCAGTACTGCGCATGGATACAAGGGAACCTATAACAAAAAAAAAACTGTACCCAGTAAGGGTAAAACTTGTAAAAAAGTACCAAAAAAGAAAAACGGACAAGGAAATCCACTTCTTTAATTCTGATGCTCTTAAAAACTAAGCACTTTCACCATTAACAAATGGCTTCTTCAGAGTTAATAAGAGATACAATCATCATTACCTTTATACTTTTAAAAACATACTATTCATCCAATCACTTGCACAGCTCATGAATATTTAAATAATTCAGAATAAGACTCCCTAGTCAGGAACTAACATACATATATAATTAGGTTTACAAAATCTAAACGTTGTTTACATAAATAAATATAATATATTCAGTTGATAACTTAATATTAAAAACATATATATATATATATATATATATATATATATATATGTATATATATACATATATATATATATATATATATATATATATATATATATATATATATATAATTAGGTTTACAAAATCTAAACGTTGTTTACATAAATAAATATAATATATTCAGGTGATAATTCAATATTAAAACATATATGTATATCTATATATATATATATATACATGTATATATATATATATATATATATATATATATATATATACATGTATGTATATATATATATATATATATATATGTATGTATATATATATATATATATATATATATATATATAGATATACATATATATATATATATAGATATACATATATATATATATATATACATATATATATATATACATATATATATATATATATATACACATACATATATATATATATATATATATATATATATACATATATAAATATATATATATATATATACACACATATATATATATATATATATATATATATATATATATATATATATATATATATAACAACGTGGCCTTGATGACCACCAGTTAGATACAACTTCCCACTATGTTATGTTACCATTCAAGGTACTATGGCTAATTTGAGCACAAAGCAAGTACAGATTCTTCAAGCAGTCTTTGTTTGATGTATCTCTTCTTTTCTGCAGCTGTGCATGTTCTCATAACACGAACAAGGCTGATTGTTCATACTCAATCACATTATAGAAAACAGTATTGTTCTATTCATTCACTGTTCATTCATTTTCCTGACCTAGCAAATAATCACCTGCTTCTCAGTACATTTCCAAAAGGCATAACATGAATTTTGCTGTGCTAGCAAATACTAGGTCAGGGTGCACCTTGCAATTTCAGAAAGCATACTGCAGTTAGAAAAAGCATCTTATAATTTCATACAGAGTTAAGCTGTACATAAAATAGAATGAAATGTGTTAACCCTTTTAGCTTCTAATAAGCACTAAACATATATATTAATACATATTTTTCTGACATTTCCCCCCTGTTAATACTTTTTATTATATTTTCAAAAGCATAAACAGTTTGCTTCTTCCCCTAACCTCTTCCATTTCGGATTTGGAGTTAAGAGAGTCATTTAGTTTAGACATATGAAAGCATTTCACTTTTCAACAATTCTTCAATTTCAGTACTTTGATACAAAGTCTCAGAAACTGACATGTCTATAAAATCTTTGATTATTTTTTTTATGCAGGGAATACCACAACAGATGCATGCTCCTAATAGGAGTAATCCCACACAAATGACAATCAGGATGTTCATTAGAATGGAACCCCACCCCCCCAAACAAATTCTGGAAAAAGTCCATCAGAGTGTTTGGGCCTGGTTTGGTCATGGTCAACACTTGCTGAATCACCTCAAGATGATCGTTTATCTCATGCTGGTTGTCAGGAATATACAAACAGCATTCTTCTTTGATTAAAGTGCACGTACCACCTCTTGCCGCTAGGGTGAAGTCAAGAGCCATGCGGTTTTGAAGCACCACAGTTCTCATAGCATTTAGTTCATCAGTCACTAATTCGAGAGCAGAAAAAGTTGCATTGCTCATAACTTCGAGAAGTTTGGACAGTTTTCTCAGCTCCCAAATCGATTTTACTGCACCATATGCAGGGGCTATGCCAGCCCATGATATAATAGTGTCACTCAAGTCCATGTGTGTTAGTTTATCTTTGTTCTTCACAGAATTATGGTTTCTCCATCCTGCTTCGATTCATCCCATTGGATTCTCGGGTCTCTTAATTGGATTTCCAGGTTTACTGCTGACCTCTCTGACGTTTTGAATTTTCCCTCGAGGCAAAGCTGCAGTGTGTCATATGGCCGGAACCAGGTAACCCAAAAAACAACTGCCGGAACAATTCTCAGGTAGCCATTTGTATGCCTTTTTCCCACAAACAAAATAACAATTATCTACTTTAGTATTGATATATGCTTGCCCTGCATGAAACATTTTCTTATCAATGATAGAAAGTTGCTTCAAAAGAACAGGGTTATGCTGTATTTCACTAACAGTTTTTTTGCATTTTCTCAAGATATGAGTCATAGTTTGCATCACAAATAGTTTCTGCCTTATTAGCCTTAATATAACATTTATAAGAAACAGTCACATTGCAATTGTTCCAACCCACCTGAATAGTGTCATTTTTATAAAAACATACAATTCCTTTTTGTGTAACAGGTAGGTACAATGCTATTTTGTCTTGTGATTTTACAGGTGTAGTATCAAAAATCAAATTTTCCCAGGTCTCATTGACCCCTAGGGGGACAGCAGTCATTAATAATCCCCCGTATGCTGTTGGTATAGCTGTGCAAATCCAGCAGTTCGAAACATTAAACAGCATACACATATTTAATTGTTTGGTAAGTGTTAAAGTTTGGATGCCAGTCTATGAGTAACGCATCACGTTTGTTCAGTTCAACTTGTGTGGCTGAAAAAAGGAAAGGCCACAACAAAAAGATCATTGTTACCAGTATAGCTAACAGGATGATCATGCAATTTTCTGAGGTTGTTCTGCATCCCTGTTTACTCTATACCTGGTCATTTTTGTTCTCGTTGTATAACAGTAACAAGGTTTTTGTCCAGTTCAAAGTTCTTGACCAGTTTGCAGTGCGTCAAATGGATCCAGGACACACGTTCAGCTATCTTGACTGCAGTGGGTGTTGTCAGCAAAACTTGGAACGGTCCTTCCCACTTCGGAGAACTCCAATTTCTTTTCTTCACGACCTTCACCCAGATCCATGACCCTGGTTGTACTACTGCTTCTGATGGTCTGGTCTGTTCTCTATCTGAAACAGAATTTAACTGCAGAAGTTTGTTATTCAAAAATCGCCTCATATACTCTGCAAGTGAACTGTCAGCCTCCTGGTCTGCAGGTGTGAGAGGTTTCCACTGAGGTATATAATATGCCCTCCTGAACTGTGTTTCAAAAGGAGTTAACCCCTTTGCATTTGGAACAGTTCTCATGCTCAACAATGCCAGAGGCAGACAGTGCACCCAGTTCTTCTGTGCCTCACTAATCAATTTCCTAAGCTTGTTTTTCAGAACCCCATTATGCCTCTCTACTAATCCTGCGGATTGGGGGTGGTATGCACAATGGTTCTTTAATGAAATTCTGAAATATCGACTCAACTGTTGTATGGTTTGATTTATGAAATGTGTGCCATTGTCACTGTAGATCTTTTCCAGTATGCCAAATCTAGGAATAATTTCTTTAACGAGGACTTTTTGCAACAGTAGATGCATCTGGATTTTTGGTCGGAAAAGCTTCCGCCCATTTGGAAAACATATCTATAATGACAAGACAGTACTTTTTATTTTCGCATTTGTTTAGTTCTATGAAATCCATACAAATAGTATGGAACGGGTACGGTGGTGTAGGGAAACTCCCTTGCTTAGGCTTCAGTGCCCCTTGTGCATGATGCCTGTACAAACATGGCATGCTGCACAAAATGTTTTTGTGTAGTTTGTAAATCCATACGTTGTAAACACTCGATTCACTAACTGTACCATCCCCCCTGTTGAGACATGGCACTGCCCATGGCTCAACAAATCTGCATATCTAAACAAGTTAGATGGCAAAATCGGTTTTCCTTCCTTGGAGATGTAAAGCCCTTTCTCAAGAATTGCTCCCCGTTTTTCCCATTTTTGTTTCTCTATTTTCATAGTAAGTGTCTGCATTGTTTTTAACATTTCTAAATCTAAAATCTCAGAAGGTTGTAATTTCTCACTCAAAAGAAATACTTCTGGAGCTGGAGCTGTAGCTGCTTGCTTTGCAGCTGTGTCAGCTCTCGCATTACCTTTTGGAATCCTATCCTGTTGCTTGGTATGAGCTACGCATTTACAAATAGCTACTTTCTGAGGTAACTGAATAGATTCTAATAAATCTAGAATAAACTGCGCATGATTAATCAGTTTGCCAGTAGATGTTATCATTCCTCTATTTTTCCACTGTTGCGCAAAAACATGTACAGTAGAAAAAGCGTACTGGCTGTCAGTAAAAATATTTACACATTTACCTTTTGCTAAGGAACATGCTCGTGTCAAGGCAATGAATTCTGCTGCTTGTGCAGACAAGTTGTGAGGTAAAGACTTTGCTTCTAAAATCTCAGTATCAGAGACTACTGCATACCCTACTAGGTTCTGTCCTGTAGGACCCTTTTTGCATGAGCCGTCCACATAGTATGTCACCTCGGCATCATCCAAGGGAACATCCGTGAGATCTTTTCTAGGTAGTGTCTTTTGCTCAATCTTCTGCAGGCAGCAGTGTGGTTTGCCATCTGCAGGGGTTGGGAGCAAGGTTGACAGATTCAAAGTTGTGCATTGTTCAATTGTCATATGAGGTTGGCTCAACAGTATAGTCATACAGGAAAGATGTCTAGCAGGAGAAAGATATGCTACTTTTTCTTGCAGTAAAATAATCGCGACTGCATGAGGCACTCTCAATGTGAGAGGTTGGAATAACACTACTGAGGCTGAAGCCTGCACTGCCATTGCAGCTGCGACTACTGCTTGTACACAGTGGGGCAAGGATCGCGCCACTGGGTCTAGCTGTGATGAATAGTAAGCTATGGGGCGTTGCTTGTCCCCATGTTGCTGTGTTAACACTGATGTCATATAACCTTGCTTACAATCTACAGTTTGAAAAAATCGTTTATGATAGTTCGGTAATCCTAAAACTAATGAAGATGCTATCAACTGCTTCAGTTTGCAGAAAGCTGATTCTGCTTCTGGTGTCCATTGTAATAAATCTTGTGCTGCCATAGGTTTCTTGTATATCAAGTTGGTCAGTGGAGCAGACTCCAAGGCATAGTTTGGAATCCAACTCAGACAAAAATTAGTCGTACCTAGGAAGGACATCATTTCCTTCTTGGTAGTCGGTTTGTGTGCTTGTAAAATTGCTATTTTCCTGTCTTCATCTAATAGTCTGCCTTCTTTGGATATTACATATCCCAGGTATTTAACCTGCTTTTTCCAAAGCTGCAGTTTGTTTTTGTTTACTTTGTGTCCTTGAATGGCTAAAAATTGTAGTAATGCTATGGTATCTTCTCTGCATTCTTGCTGGGTGAGGGCTGCCAGTAGAATGTCGTCTACATAAAGTAAAATCTGGCTGCCTCTCGGTGGGATAAATCCCGCCAGGTCACTTGCCATTTCTTGTGCGAATATTGTTGGGCTCTCACAATATCCCTGTGGTAGTCGCGTATATGTATACCTTTTCCCCTGAAATGTAAATGCAAACCAATGTTGGCTGTCAGGGTGTATCGGTATTGAGAAAAACGCATTGCTAATATCTACCACAGAAAAATACTTCTGTTGAGGTTTTAAATCATTCAATAAAGTGTGTGGATCTGGCACCGTAGGTGCTCTAGGTATTACTGCATCATTTACAGCTTGTAAATCTTGGACCATACGCCATTCTCCATTTGCTTTTCTAACAGGAAATAAGGGTGTGTTACATGGTGAATCAAGAGATTCCACCAGTACTCCTTCCTTAAGTAAAGCTGCTATTATAGGTTTGATTCCTACCTCTGCATCTTTTCTTAAGGGATATTGTCTCTTCTGTGGTCTAAATGCTGATTTTGGCGTGATAGTAACTGGTCCTGCTGTACGAATAAGTCCTACATCTGATTTTCCTGATTTTCCTGTTGACCAGAGAGTTTCTGGTATGCCTCTTAAGGCTTTTTCTTCTTCCTCTAGTAAGAATGCTACTCAGCTGTCCTCACTTGCCTGCAAGTGTACAGCTGGGTGTGTCTGTGTTATCCAATTCAACTTCTGCTTTTGTACTCCCTGTTCTGATAGTTCTAATTCTGTCTGTTTTTCCCTCCTTGTGACTTTTTCTCCTAGGTCTGCCCACTTTACATACTTGTTCTTAGTTAAACTGACATGTGGTAGTCGATTAGATTTATAAAGTGCTAGGAATTCCTGGGGCAATGAACAGCTAACTACACTGTTCCCTTCTGTGTCCCAGTACAGATTACACAATACTAATCTGTTAGCATGGTTTCTAAACAGTTCTTGCTCATATTCTTTATCAGGTCCTGGTGTGCTACAGTAATATAGAGTACAATGCAACAAATGCTGTTTATCAGTGTCAAGGGAGGGGGACTTACTGATGGCTACGTTCATCAGTTCTTCAGTTATTTCCCGTGGACCAGTCGTAACCAAGTCCTGGATGTACCAATAAAATGTTTCACCCTCCGGTCGCACTACAAAAGTATCCATTTGTTGCTGTGCTTCCATACCATGCATGGTTGGAACTACTGCTATGCCAAATATCTGCATAAGGTCTCTGCCCAAAAGATTTACTGGGCATTTTGTAGAAACAACACTTTTGCTTTTCTGGGTCATCCCTGAAACAGGGTCAGTTATTGCTATGTTATGGGAGAGTGGCTCCCGATACAGCTGTCCATTAGCAGCTTTCACTAATATATAATCAAGTGATTCTGAATTTTCTGGTAGTTTGGAAGGATGTATCAGGGTTCGCGATGCCCGTGAGTCACACAGAAATTTAACTTCCCTCCCCTCTACCAGAAATGTAACTTCTGGTTTTGTGTCTGCTAAGTAGAGCTCTAGGCTCAATAATGCTAAATCCAAAATTTCATTTTCTTCATTATCTGTGATTTCTTGCACATCCTCTATTTCTTCTATCACATCCTCTGCTCCCTCTATCACATTCACATTTGTCTTTCCTTGGTCATTTCTTTCTAGTGATTCCTGACTACCATATAGTCAGTCCTCACCCTCCTTATCTTCCGTGGCTACCTTCTTATTTTGCTTGCAATCCCTTGCCAAATGTCCCTTCTTCCCGCATTTAAAACATTCACCCAATTTCTTTCTCTCTTCAAACTCCTCTGATCGCTTATCAGATTGTTTGTTTCCCTGGGCATTTTTCTTGCCCTTCTTCCCGGACTGTACTACAAAGACTTACGCTCCATCTTCTACTGCAAATACTTGGGTTTTCTTTTTCTTTTTGCTATTAAAATGCCTTTCGGCATGTCTTGCATATTCAAGTAATGACTGTAATCTACTTGTACGGTGATCTACCATGTGCTTTGTAATAAAACTACTTATGGGTGCAATACTACCCTTTAAAAATGCATTCTTTAGTTGCTG
This sequence comes from Protopterus annectens, assembly GCF_019279795.1. Classification (NCBI taxonomy): domain Eukaryota; kingdom Metazoa; phylum Chordata; order Ceratodontiformes; family Protopteridae; genus Protopterus; species Protopterus annectens. The sequence continues at coordinate 1,369,336,869 of NC_056745.1, forward strand.
CTCATATGGGGAATCATGTGTTTGGTCTTCAGGTACCTGCATTCCACAATGGTTATTAAAACACTCTAATAATCTGGCATAATATCTATCAACAGTTTCACCTTCTTGTTGGATGCATTGACTAATGCAAGTCCAGTCAGCCCTAGGCTTCCATTTCTCAGAGATTCGGTCGGTCAGACCTTTCACTCTGTTATCCAGTTCTGCGTTACTATGTGGGAGTGGCTTATGTTCTGCGTCACGGGGATTCCAGTTGCCACTGATCATGTGCCAATCTGGACCTACGATTTGTCTGACTACTTTCTCTACTTCCTCTCCATTTAAATGGTAACTTAACCTCATGCCCTGTAAGTCTTCTAAGAATTTTCTAAAATTAACTTTTGGATGGGGAATTCCCTCTGTGGCTTTCCGGATGTCTTCTGGTGTCCACGGTCTATATACCAGGATAGTTGGGTCCTGCTCTTCCTGTCCTGCCTGAGGATTTGGTACTTCTATAAGCGGACATATCTCTTCTTCGCTCATAGCCCGTGAATTTCCATTTATTTGATATAACTCCATATCCCCTCTTGTTTTACGTGTTCGAGACCTAGTCTCGACAGGATCTCTGACAAACAGTTTTGATTTCGCAGGTACAGTTGGGTATAGCGGAGGTGGATCAGCTTGTCCACTCGCTTCATATTCTGGTAAGGGAAGCCGACGGGGGTGGAGGGACCGATGCTATTACCAGGTTATTGTCTTCTTTATCTAAAAACATTGCTTTTGAATTTTTATTTTTTTGTTCCCTGCAGTTTGCTTCCTCAAGCCACCTGTGTGCCTGGGGAATGCCTAATTGGCGTTGATTTTTTACCTGACCTTTTGCGAATGTTTTAATCTGTTTGACAAGTTTGATAAGTGAAGGTTTTTCTAGTTTGCCATCAAATTTGTATTTATTAACCCATTTTGTATAATACCTAACGTTGTAATTGCATATATTTTGCGTCTTCGGTTAACGACGGATCTCGGGATCTTTTTGTGCACTTATTTCCCATGTTGTCTTAATTTAGTTAGAAAATGTTACATAACCCTTCTTATCACGTGGTACCACGATTTCTCTTTTTCACAGTTTATCTAGAATAACTGCCTACCTATCCTGTTTCCCTGATCTATGACAAGACAGCAATCCTTTTTGTCCCTAATTTGTAAAAATCTCCCTGACAAAAACAAATACTGTAACAAGTCCCTGATCTGAAACAGAGAAAAGGTAAATTCCTCCTTACCTGAGCCTCCGTGATTGACCATATCACTGATGGAACCGTTGACTCGTCCTCCAATCGCAGATCAGAAACAGTGGCTGGCCTCTTTTGAACGACAATTCAGTCGGAGGTCTTTCAGAGCAGAAGAACCGATGTGGCCTCTTCCCCGTATGGTTTCATGCCACCGGGCCCATCTGACCTGAGTTAGAGCGTGAGTTTCCAGTCTGAAGGACCAATCTGCCAAAGGAAAAATAAACTTCAAAAAGATCAATACACGGCAGGTTCAGGTTAAGGCACTTTAATCTTGCAGCAAGGAGACAAAAACGTGTTAATACAGAGTTTGTCTAACTAAAATCAGGAAGTAAATCCATCTTTATACATTTTCTAACAAGACATTGCCTACCAAGCTGACATAACAGATCACAAGTTCTAACATTATTACTTCGTAGCAGCTGTTTGTCCATGATTTTCTGCTTGCACTATCAATTTTATGAAAAACTTGCTAAGAAAAACAATGTGGCCTTGATGACCACCGGTTAGATACAACTTCCCACTATGTTATGTTACCATTCAAGGTACTATGGCTAATTTGAGCACAAAGCAAGTACAGATTCTTCAAGCAGTCTTTGTTTGATGTATCTCTTCTTTTCTGCAGCTGTGCATGTTCTCATAACATGAACAAGGCTGATTGTTCATATTCAATCACATTATAGAAAACAGTATTGTTCTATTCATTCACTATTCATTCATTTTCCTGACCTAGCAAATAATCACCTGCTTCTCAGTACATTTCCAAAAGGCATAACATGAATTTTGCTGTGCTAGCAAATACTAGGTCAGGGTGCACCTTGCAATTTCAGAAAGCATACTGCAGTTAGAAAAAGCATCTTATAATTTCATACAGAGTTAAGCTGTACATAAAATAGAATGAAATGTGTTAACCCTTTTAGCTTCTAATAAGCACTAAACATATATATTAATACATATTTTTCTGACAGTGGCCGAAGCAGAAAAACTCTTTTCATAAAGGTCTTACAAAGCATGTAACTTTGCAGAAACTTGGGTATTAAGGGAACAGGAAGAGAGGTGTAAAGGAAATCTGGAGGCAAATCATGAACTAGAACGTCCTTTGGTGACTCCTCCTGGAGGAGGATCAGGGTGAAGTACCTGCTGCATTTGTGGTTGGCTGGGGAGGCAAAAAGGTCACAACATGGTTGATCCCAGTGGTCAAAAATCTGCTTTGCCACTGAAGGATTGAGAGACCATTTGTGAGAACTCAGGATAGATCTGCTGAGCCTGTCAGCCAACATGCTGGAACTCTTGGGTATGTGCATTGCAAGAAGGAGGCGGCTGGAGGACCTCACCCCTTCCCACACTCTAATGGAGTCTCTGCACAATGGGTAAGAACTTGTTCCCCCTGTTTGTTGATGTACCAGATGACAGCCATGTTGTATGTCTGAATTGCAATTATCCCTAGGGGAGGCAGTCCTGGAAGGCTTGCAATGGTAGAACTACTCTCATCTCTAGAACGTTTATATGCTGGTTGGTCTCTACTGTGGATCACGTGCCTTAGACAGTCTTCCCCTGAAAATGCCCCCCACCCACCACCCCAACAGTGAGCCATCCATGATCACTCCAACCATAGGCAGTGGGAGAGAAAAGGGCCTGCCTAGAGAGAGATCCTGAGACTGAAGCCACCATTGAAGGAGATGTCTGCACATGGGTGTCAGTTTTATGGACATAGACAGGGGGTGAAGCAGAGCCAACCAATGGACAACTAAAGTTCATTGTAACACTCTCATGTAGTACCTGGCCAAGGGAATGAGATTAATGGCCGAGGCCATGGACCTAAGAGCCCGAAGAACGAGGTGAACAGAGGGGTGTGACAGATTTAAAATCTGCATGACCTGATCTTGTATCAACTGAATTCTGCACAAGGATAAGGCTGAAATATCTGAAATGGAGTCCAAGTGAACCACTGTGAATTTCAACTGTTGAGTGGGGATCAGACTGGATTTCACAAGATTGACAGTTATCCCCAACTGATGGAAGAGGGAGAGAACATAATGAACTGCTTGAACCAGTCGATGCCTTGAAGGAGCCAATAGTAGCCAATTGTCGAGGTATTAAAAGACCTGGAACCCCTGCAGCCACAGGTGAGCCGCTACCACTGCCATAAATGTGGTAAACACCTGGGGGGTCTGTGGTGAGACCAAAGCATAGAGCTCTGAACTGGTAATGATTAGCTCCTACCCAGAAGCAAAGATGTCTCCTAGAGCGCTTGTCTATTTTAATGTGATAGTAGGTGTCCTGGAGATAGGGTAGCCACAGTGGTGCAGCGGTTAGTGTTGCCACCTCACAGCAAGAGTTTCTCTGGTTCGATCTTCAGCTGGGGTGCCTTCTGTGTGGAGTCTGCATGTCCTCCCTGTGGTCATGTGGGTTTCCTCTGGGTGCTCCGGTTTCCTCCCACATCCGAAAGACATGCTGTAGGTGGATTGGACACTCTAAATTTGCCCTAGGTGTGAGTGTGTGCATGTGTGTGCCTTCTGTGGAAGGTTGGGTGCCGGGCTGGCAACTTGGCACCATAAAACTCCACTGCCAATCATGAGCGGACAGGTGATCCGCTGTCGTGACCCCTAACCGGGAAAAGCCAAAAGAAGAAGAAGTAGTAGGTGTCCTGGAGATCCACAGAGCACATCCAATCATCCTTGTGTAAAAGTGGCAGACCGGACTGAACAGTGACCATCCAGAACTTTGATTTTTTCACCAAAAGATTATGCTCACTGAGATCCAGAATAGGACGTAGGTCCTTCATCTTTTCTGGCACTAAAATGAAGTGAGATTAAGTGCTGGATCCTCTTTGTCCCACTGGGACCTCTTGGATTGCTCTTTTTAGAAGATGTTGAACTTCTTTGATGGCCAACTCCCTTTGACTGGGTGGAATATCCGGGAGGTCATGTCTTACTGGAGGGGTTTCTGAAAAGGAAATGAAATAGCCCCTGGAAACGATATTTATCACCCAATGATTAGACGTAATGTTTGTCTGGGCTAGTGGGTGTAGGGAAATGTGACTCCAGACTGCCTCCTGGGCACAGCAGTCAGGCAAAGCTTCAGGAGCACTGATAGGGCTGCTCAGAGAAGGGCTCCCTGGAGCCCTGATTTTGTGGACACCCCTCCAGCCTCAAGGGAGGCAGTGGTGTCCACTGAAATTTCTCCCTCTACCTCTGGAACAGGACTTATCAAGAGAGTCCTGAAATGGGGACTGTGCCTTACAGAGTCACATCTTTCTGGTTGCCCATTGGTTCTTAGAAAAGGACCTCTGGGGGTAGAAAGCTTGACCCCTACGCAGAAAGATTCTTCCCTTCCTGCTCACTGCAGGTCAAAGTGTCCTTCATAGAAGGTCCAAAGAGAGTAGAACCATCAAAGGGGGCATTGGTAAGGGACACCTTAAAGGGTTCCGTGAACACACATAATTATAGCCAGACATGACTCCTCAAGGTAATGCCTGCACCAGCAGGTCAAGAGGCAGCTTCTGCGGTTTTGAAAATTAACCTCATCAAGGAAGTTGTGAAGGAGGTCAGAGTGGATAGCTTGGGAGACACCTGCTTGAGGTTCTCCACCAGCAACAACTTTGCAAGGGAAGTGGAAAGCTCTTGGACCAAATCCCTTTGGAGGCAGATAAAATGTGCCATGTAGTTTGTCTCTCTCAGTCCAAAAGTAGCTGAGGTGCACACCTGCTTCCAAAATGGTCTCTCACCTGGGACTCCCTGTTTGAGGGATGGACTGTGGAGCTCTGCCAGCTCCTTTTTTTTGTGGCAGTGGCAACCACAATATCATCAACTGGGACTCATTTGCTCCAAAAAGAACAGTTTGCAGGAGGGTTAGGGAACTTACAGGCCCTTTGTGGAACATGCTGCACAGTGTCCGGTTCCTTCCAGGCCCTGCTGGAGATAAGATCAACTAGCTCATCAGCAGGGGGGGGGGTTCTCCCAGGAGGTAGAGGGGTCTGTCTCGAAGGCCTTCAAAAAAATTGACTCCTCTGAAGATAGGGGTTGGAGAGACCATCCAATGTTTTGTTTTAAGAGCTCAAGGATGTCTCCAAAAGAGACATCATCGGGCAGAGATCCAGGGAACCCCTCTCTTCCTTGAGGTCTGTATCCTCTGTGAGGGACTTCATGGGGGAGTCCAAAGACCTCTTCTTGCACTTTCTTTTACAATGAACCTCCTCTGCTAGGGCTCTAGGGAGGACTCGGAAGAGACAGGGACTCCCACAGGGTAGAAAACACCCTGAAGGCAAAATCAGGAGGGCTGACCCAGGACAGGATAGGAAGCCTCACCAGCTGAAGTAGAGAGAGGCTGGGAGGGACCGTGAGGTGTGGCAGAGGAAACTCCAGACATGGAGAAGGTCCTCTCTACAACCTGGAAAACCTAGGGACTGGAAGAAGGCCCATCTCCACATGTAAGAGAGAGGTCCCTGGAGAGGTGGAACACACTCGGAAACATCTCCCCAACCCCGAGATAATACCAGCCTAGAGCTATTGAAAGCTGAAGCACCAAGAGGAAGGGATCGGTCCAAAAAAACAGTACAATATCCCCACCTTAGAGCTGGTGTTGAACACTCCAGTACTGGACTCACTCTGCTCTGAGGGTGGGGGAACAGAATAAGCCAGAGACCCCAGCTGGGTCGAGAAAATGGGGATACTCAGGGTCACTGGAATCTGGCTGCAGATGTTCTGGACCCTAGAATCCAAAGCCACCAGGGTTGTTTGAGGAGAATGAGAAACCAAGGGGTGAGGCTCTCCTTGCCAGATGGGCCGGAGAAGCCAGAAGCCCAAACTCTGTTTGGCCCATGAGGAAGTTCCTCAACATCCCACCCATGTCTGAGGATAAAAAGACTCCTAGAAGATCTAGAGGAGGAACAGGAGTGAGTAAACTTAGAAGGAGACCTCCCTGACCTACTGCCAGGTCCTGGGGAATGGATCTGATGTCTCAGAGCCAACTGTAACTTCTGTTTAGAGGCTGAAGGGATGGCAGCTTCCTCCAAGACTATAATCAATTCCGATGAAACTGTAGGATCTAAAGGCCTAGTCGGCTCAGTGGATGGATCTGAGGAACCTGTCAGATCCAAGGCTGGCCTAACCTTGGCCAGATCCTAGGGCCTCTGATCCAGAGAGGACCTGGATCCAACAGACTGCTTCACGGCTCTCAGCTCTGAAGACCTTGGATCTGGAGACTTAGGATCCGACAACTGCAGTTTCTTGGAAGGAGCTTGCTGGAGGGAAGGGGTCTTCCACTTTGGATTAGAAGAGGAAGCCTTTGAGGAGGAAATGAAAGGACCCCCCTGGGCCAGACCCTTAAGCAGGAGCTTATTGTGATGCTCCACCAAAGTTCTGGGGTTAAATGCGGCACAAAGGTCGCATTCAACCTCCAAGTGCGGGGAGTCCAAGCAATACACACACTCCTTGTGCATGTCGGAATAACGCATTTTCCAACCATATGAGTAATGCTTTTTTTAAAGCCAGCAGGCTTATCACACATAATGCTAAACTACAAACCCTAAGACACTAAAAACAGCAAAGCACTAAAACACTTTAGCCCTAAAATGGCTAAAGGAGAAAAAAGGGTACCAAAAACCGAACAGCTGCAAACAGCCTAAACTAAGCAAAGAGAAAGGAGGAATTAACTACAAAAATGCTAACCCACTAAAACTACACCAGAAAAATCTACACTATAGCAAAACTACCTCACCTAAGATACAAGAAAAGAAAAAAGTCACTTATATAGCCACAGCCAGAGGAACACACATCTGCACAGAAAGCACGGCAAACAAGACCTGGGGGTTATAGGGCAGCAGGGCATCATGGGAGAGGGAAGAGCTAGAGCCTTGGATCCATCTGTTCAAAGTTGTCAACTGGGCTCCAGTGTCAGATCCTAGACCCTATGGTGGTGAATGATGACATGGATAACAGCAAAGCCAGGAAATAATAATTCTTTAGATCAGTCAGGAAAATACAGTGAGATTAGTTAAGTACTGTCTTTTCTGTAACTGTGTGAATCTTTCCATTTGTGTTATTTTTAATATTTCCTGTGATTGAAACTCTGGTGTTTATTGTAAATATATATTTAATATTTTCATGTTCTTTTATTATTAACTATATTTAAACCTTTTACTGTGGCTGGTCTTTTAGAGAATATTCAACCTTTGAGAGTACTTATATTTATTTGGTGTCACTGTGGCTACTCTTGAAAGTCTTACTGCATTAGTCAAACACTGCCATTTGTATTAGTATTAAGTTTATTCAGTATAATTGGGTACCCTTATAAGAGCCTTACAGTAGCTGGCTTTGGAGTGTTCTGGTGGTTGTAGAACTACCTTATAGTCTGGACATAACTGGTAAATCTGTGCCAACCTTTCTCAGGTGTATGTGTGTGTGTGTGTGTGTGTGTGTGTGTGTGTGTGTGTGTGTGTGTGTGTGCAAATCAGATCTCAAAGTGTGTGTCAGCTACTTGGAGCAGGGACACAGAGGACTGGTTGTTTCATTGACAGGGTGGTGAAGGACTTGGCTTGCAACACTCGGCTAAAGACTCAACTCTACAGCTTTCTCAGTGGAGAGACTTGCTGGAGAGAGAGCAAGAAATCCAGCCTCTCGACTGTGTGTGTTCCCTTGTGTGCTCATAAGGGAAAGTGTGCTTGGTGCAGAGAGCTATACCTGAAAATTCTGTGTGTATCTATTTCTGTTTCAAGTGAACATCCATCACCGGTATCAGTGTAAGGATTGACACTCCTTGATTACTAGCCCAGGAAAGGGGTGTCACAGCAAGTACCAAACTTAATATATTCCCCATTTCTGGAATAGGCAGCCCTTGCATATCAAGGAGAGTACTTCCCTGAGAAGCTTTAAAACCAGTATAGATCACTAGATGGGAGCCTTTAAGTACATTAATGGCAGTTTAGGCAACTATTTCAGTGTAAATATGTCCTTGGTAGTGGAGACTTACCTTTCCTCCATTGTTTTGCGACCTTGGAGTAGGTATATTTAAGTCTTGGGAGATGCAGGAGGGATTGCCCCAGCAAAAAAAAAAATATATATTCTGGATTTTACCAGAAGTGCTTTCAGTGAAAAATTATCAGGACCAGATTCACGAAAGCTTGCACAGAGTGCAAGAAGAGTGTAGGAGCTCATGGAGGCAATATGTCTGCCGTGCGATCCAGGTACAGCCAACAGAGACGTGCGTGAGAGCTGCAAAAGCTACTCCTGCACGGACAGCATCACGGTATGTAAATTACCTCATTTGCTGCTGAAAGCTATGCAAATTAGGTAAATTTGCAATCCAGGAAACACTAACCTGTCCGTGGAAGATTAATGTTATCTGCAGAAATGTACTCCGTTGGTAACGGAGTACCGTTCTGCAAATAGCTAAACGGAGCTATGACAGCTCCAAATAAAGGATGCATACAGTTGAGGAAGCATGCCAATGGCCAAATATAAGGCCATTGGTATTTATAAATGTTTAAAATGATTAAAATCTAACTTTTTTCCTCCGATCTCTGATGTTTAACCATAGCGCAGCACCGCGCAAATGTGCGGCACTTTAAAAAACAAGAAAATAATTTAAAAATTGCCAAAAATAGCCATTTTCACTAAAAAGCTTATCCTGCCATGCAGGTGAATGGCAGGCTGAAGACAACATGGCCATTGAGTACTGGTTGCTAAGGGGGGAAGCTCAGTGTGAGAGATGTAACCATGCATTAGTAGGCAATTCTATACAAATGAGGATAAGGATAGTGAATCCCATTTTTCCCCAGCATTTGAGCCATGTCCCAAGAGTGTAAGTGTAGGAGTAGGTGAGTAGTAGAGTAGAATATAGGTAACATCATGAGGGTGTGTGTCAGAAAGGCTGTAAGCTTATTGGAGCACAGTGTCTTGTGTTTGCACTGAGTTGCTTAGGATTGCAAGAGGCATGTCTACAGTTGTCCTTTTTGAAAACCAGAAACCAAAGGTGCACACAGTGAAAATATCTGAAATTTCTTGCAAATGTGCACACAATGTGTGCGCTCGTTTGCGCAGCGCTGCCCCGGGCAGAAACAGAAAGGGAAAAAGAAGGAAAAGAAGTAGTAGGAAGTTAACCAAGGAGAACTAGCAGAGCTGCCATGTGAAATATATCAGAATCAGCCAATTACACAGGCAGCAGACTATCCCAGCCCAGTACTTTAAACTCTGCAAACAGCATTCTTCCCTGTTTTTTCCCAAGAACTCTGCAACACTGCAGTATACAAAGAGGGAAAGCTTAAAAACTTTAAAGTCAGACAAAATGTTAGGGGCTGCTCTTGCTATCATAAATCAACATGTGCAAGGTGCTGAGGGTGGTGATGTTATGAATGCTGCTGAGCAATCCACAGTGAGGAGATGGAAAAGAGTGTACAGACCCAGGGTAACCTACCAGGGGTTACATGAGCTGGAGATAGTGGAGCGCTATAGGGTGGACAGAGACCTCCTGCAGCAAATTGTTGAGCTGTGCCGGCCACGCCTCACACACAGAACCAACAGAAGGGAACCCATCCCAGTGGATACCAAGGTATGTCTTTGGCCTAAGAATACTAGCTACAGGTACCTTACAGAGACCAACTGGTAATATGATGGGAATTTCACAGGCATCAGCATCCAGGGTACTGCATCAGTTCCTGGATGCCATGTCAGCACGTCAGTGAGCACGTATATTTCCCCAATTCCCATTCCACCAAATAGCAGAATATGCTGAAGTAGTGGGTGCAATAGACTGTACGCACATACACATCAAAGCACCACCCGGTGAGTGGGGTAGGGTCTACATCAACTGCAAGGGCTTCCCCTCCATCAACTGCCAGGTCGTGTGCGATGCCCAAGGCATAATAATGAATGTGTGTGCTGGCTGCCCTGGAAGCTATCATGATTCCCACATCTGGCATCTGACGCAGCTGCACCAAGGATTTGCCAATGGGGACATCCCTGATGCTCACCTAGTGGGGGATGCTGGATATGCACTGGAGTCGTGGCTGATGACACCCATCAGAAATGCACACACACCCGAACAAGAACTCCATAATGAGACACACGCACAAACAAGAAACATAAATGAGCATGTGTTTGGGATGCTCAAGTCACGGTTCCGGTGCCTGGACACATCTGGTGGAGCCTTGCAATACTCACCAACTACATGTACCCAAATTGTCATGGTATGTGCCATGCTACACAATATGATCCTGCGGAAACAGCTGCAGCAGGAACAACATGGGGCAGGGCCAAACAGCCCCCCACCATTGCCAAGGCCTGCACAGAACAGCGTGACTCGGAGGAGGTACAACCTGAGCCTGCCCCAGTAGACAGAAGGAGGTGTGCCCAGTATGCCCTGGCCTTGTCAAAGAGACAACGCATAGCACATACACTGACTCAGTAGGAATCCTGGAAATGACACCTCTCTCTGACTCGCACATACAGTAAAAGGGATGCCTAACTTGACACTACCTGTTTTCAAACATGTATAGGGAGTGTAATATGTGCATCTGACATAGGCAGCCCTGCTGCACCACCTGAGGCATGAGTCCCTATTTTAAGCAATATAAAGCACTGCTAAGCAAATTTTACCAGTATTGAGCATATTTAAATACAATTGTGCATAGCTGCGCATCGCGCTAACCAGCTCAATGTCGGGCAAAGTCGAGCAAAGTTGGGTAAACACACTCACACCTGCTTTACTGTTCCTTAACCAGTCAGGTCTGCCCAGCAGGAAAATAAAAAGCAGTGACAGGTCTCAAACTCAGGATACTGTGCACTATAGTCACAGTACTGAACCACTAGGCAATGACAGCATTTCACTGGCACAGACAGAACTTAAGTCACTCACACATACCAGTGTGTCACACATACCAGTTGGGGGGGTCACATACCTAACAGTCACAGCCAGCAGGACAATTGTAGACAAACGCAAACACAAACAAATGCTGTATCATGCCCCCTGAAGAGGCATATGAGTACCCTCCCCCAGGCCTATGGAGACAGATAACAGCAGGCCAGGCAGTTTGATATGGGTTGGGTAGGCTATGAAGTCACAAACTACTGTGTGTGTAATTGGAAGCTAAGGTCTGTAGTACAGTGGTATGCCTCAAGCCAGTACAATAGGCAACAGTACAGACTGAAATGGAGTACCTGACATAGCAGTGCAGGCCTAGCAAATGTGTATAAGTGTCAGGTATACCCCTCATCCTATGTACACCCACAGTAACAATCAGGTGTCCCCCCCGGGTAGAAATGTACAAATAATAGCTGCCTCCCCTGTATGTAGAAATGTTGATAAGTCTATGCAAATTGATTCATGGAAGCTCTACAGGCACAGCGTGCTTCCTGTCAATGTACAACACAAAGGTGAGCCCTGAAGTACAAACCAATTTTATTTTTCACAGACATATAGTACATATGCCCATAGTGGGCATGCTCACACACTTAAATTTAGACAGTTTCAGTCAGCGACATACTGAAAGGTCATACTGGGCATGCTCACACACTTAAACAAACAAAGCAAATGTCAGTCAACAACATACTGAAAGGTCATACTGGGCATGCTCACACACTTAGGCCATGTCTGAGTACAGCAGTGGGCCACACATATCTGGCAGTTGCAGTTCTTACTCCAGACACTTGTCACTATTCAACAATCCTGCCTTGCGCACACAGTGATATAAAAACAGACCCATATAATATAATGGACCCGTCATAATCAAACTATGTACTACAAGTACTTAAGTTGTTCAAAGAAAGTTAAAATCCAAAGAAGATCAATAAATTTCTGATCAGTATCATCAAGAAACAATGAGCACTCCTAACATTATCCAAGCCATGTTCTGGCAAAAATATTGCCAAAGAGTCCATAGAGAACCATGAAGCTTTCTTTCGCTATGTCATAAATATCAATGTAAACTCAGATATGTTCAGAGTCAGTGCAAAGTGTAAATGAATACATGTACATGTCTGGCACTGCCAACATCTTATCAGACAGGTTCATACATATTTAACCCCCTCTCACTGATAAAAGGGCCCATTACCATACCTGGAGATTGTGAAAACCCAGAAATCACATACACAATGGTTAAACAGCTCTATCCAAACCTAAAAACACGGCGCCTATAGGATGACATGGTTTCCCTGGCTGTGTCATATGTGAGCTCCAAAACAAACAGACCCTGCATCTGAACAGTCTGTTGAGACTCACCCTCTGTACAGGATATGAAACTGTTGAATGGGTTACAGCAACATTTGGCACACTCCACAAGTGTTGGTGCATAACAGACCATGGGAACTATAGTCTTATAAGCTTAATAAGCCTGATCTGCAAGGCCATGGAATCCATCATTATGGAACTCATAAACAGAGCTATTGGGATCCTACAAACACCCAACCCAACCCATTTTGGTTTGGTCAGGGGCAGATCATGGTTCCTAATCCTGCTAGACAGTTTTCAAGGCAGTCACCCAGGATATACATCAATGAAATGAGCTACACATGGCCTACACAGACCTTGAAAAGCCCTTTTCCAACATCCCGCACACGTCATATCCACAAAATCAACAAACTGTGCATAAACACATATGTCATCTGATGGATTGCCAACTGAGGCACAGATAGATCCCACAAGGTAAGAATTGTGGTCTCCTGTTCAAGTTGGTAACAACTGCTGTCCCCCATGGCTCAGTCCTGGGACCCCTCCTGCCTGGTGTATACTTTTCAGAAATACAGTCAAACACACGAGGGCTATGTTTTGCAAAGTTTGTGGATGACTGCAAAAAGGTTGTCAATCTATGTTTGGGACAACAGAGACATCCTTAAAAAGGGTCTCAGTCAGACAGATGTGGTGTCAAAATTATGGCCTCGAGCTACAGTCATACAAATACCACATAGGTGCCAACACCCTAAATATGGAGGTAATAATAAGGGATTTATGGACATGTGGATAGTCATCTCTACTTATTTATTTATTTATTTTATTTATTTTTTTATTTTACATTTGTTAACCGGGAGAGTCCGACTGGTTACATGTCCATTTTCAGCGGAGGCCGGGGAGAAAAGCTCCAAGTACATAACAGACATATGAACATTGTTAATGCAAAAAAAGGAAGATAGTTGAGTTCTAAATACAATATAAAGATACATCACATCTTGGGGAAAAAACAGCAGCATATAAAAAAACATAGGTCAGTTACAAAGGCGGCGCCTTGTTAAAAAGCTGTTAAGTATAGTGAGGTAAGAAGGGTAAATGATAGTGGTTAATCAGGTTTGGAACAGGGACATTGCCAGAGAGTATTGAGATGGGTTTAAGCTTTTTTTTGAATTGTAGGAGTGAGGGTTCTGAGGTGAGCATGGTCGGTAGGGAGTTCCACATTTTACCTACAAAGTTTGAGAATAGAGAATCCCCAGCAGAATTACTGGCTTTGGTAGTTTGAGCCAAGATCTTATTGGAGGAGCGTAAAGATTGCAGGTCAATATAGGGGTGAATGATGTTTTTCAGAGATGGTGTTTTCTCTGGGTGATACAGTATCTGGTGAGCCGTTTTGAGTTGGTTGAAATGGAGTTGGCTGGAAAACTCTAACCACCCTAGTTGCTTCAAGTTAGTGCAGTGGTGCGTTCTAAAGGTGGAATTTGTGGCAAATCTAGCTATGTGATTGTAACAAGAAGCAAGTTTGTTAAGGGTTGTCTTGTTTAGGTTTGTAAAGAGGGGGAGGCATAGAAAAGAGTTGATAGTAGGTGTGTGCTGGCAATTGTAATTTTAGCGTGAGGAGTGAGAAAGTGTTTTACTTTATAGAGAGAGCCAAGCTTTTTATTGACGGTTTTGATGGTAAGATTGAAATGGGTGTCAAATTTAAGGGAGTTATCAATGGTAACACCTAATAGCTTCCAGAAACATATTCACAAAGTGGTTAGAAAAGCATGCTATGTGTTCCCACAAATTGCCAAGGTCAAAGGAGGTTCCCTCTACTCATCAGTCATCAGACCCATCAGAGAGTATCACGGCACACTTGCGATGAATCTGACTAGGCACCTTCAGCAGCGGGAAAGACCACTGAAGTACTTCAACAAGAGGATTACTGGCCTCAAACAGTTGCCCCATGCAACAAGACTGAATTTAACTCAATCTGTACTCTGTTGCATACTGTCTACTCAGGCAATCTCTGCCCAACAGACAGGTCCATGTCCAATGCAGAACTGATGTACATGCACAATCTGAAGTAAACCCAAGCTCACTATGCCACATGCTCTAGGGATATCATCATCACAACAATAAATAGAACATGTTGGAGGGATACATTACTAACTCACAGACTTCCCTTGCTTTGGAACAGGCTCCCAACCTATATTAAGCTGAGTCCCTAACTGACACTCTTCCAGTGGAGCCTTGATGAGTGTATGTGAAACTGAACTGTCACACCATGAATCACTTCATCAGCTCTACTACACAGAGGCCTAGGGAACTAACCCCATGTGTGGTGATAGCTGCACACTCTGGCCATACTAATATATGCCTTCAGGCAGATAGCCTATTACCTACCTATGTATCAATATATATATATATATATATGTAGGGGGAACATAGTATAATAAGCCAAAGATGGATGGGCAGAGATGTGTGTAAGAGGGTGACCATGACAGGGAGACATCCAGGACAGTCCCACCCAACACACATCCCAATGGCACAAAAGACATGAGGGGCACATCTCACCCACTGTACATAACAGCCACCAGTATCTGTAAGCATTACACTGTATGTGGTCCATGTGCCTGCTGTACAACGTGACTGTACAGTGAAGTACACATCTACTATCTGTAGACATGTACCTGTCACATAGGTTCATAGGTATGTAGTAGACTATCTTCACGAAGGCATATATTAGCCTAGGCAAGTTGTGCAGCTTTCACCACCCCACTGGGTAGTCTCCCAAGCCCTAGTTCTAGTCATTAGTACCCTAAGCCCCTTTCTAGTGGGGCTGCTGATGTGATGCCTGGCGTGAATTGTCTGTTTCCCATCCACTCATCAAGGTTCCTATTGAAGAGTATCAGCAAGGGGCTCTATCTGATGTACATTGGGACTCTGTTCCACAGTAAGGCAAGTGTCTGGGATGGTACTCTATCCCACCAGCATGTTGTATTCATTGTTGTGATGAGGTTCATATCCCTGGAGTGTGTAGTGCAACTCAGTTTTGTTATCCGTAGATGGAGCATGTTCAACAGTTATGTGTTGGACATGGCTCTGTATGTTAGGCAGAGTGTGCCACTGAGTAGGTGGTACGCAACGGAGAACAGATTTAGTTTTACCAGTTGTGTTGCATAACACAACTGTTTGAGGCCAGTAATCCTCTTGGTGAGGTACCCCTGTGGTCTCTACAGCTGCTGGATATGCTTAGTTGAGTACATCCAAAATGGTGCATTGTACTCAATGATGGGTCTGATGACTTAAGAGTAGAGGGCCACCACTACCTCTTTTGATCCTGATGCAAACCCTTTGTTGATTAGGTGGGCCACATAGGATTTCCCAATCACTTTGGCAACATGGTTGTCAAAGGAAAGATGACTATCTACTTGTGCCCCCAGATCCCTTATTACCTTGTCAGTTTTAAGAGGGGTAACACCTATGTGGTAGTTTGTGGGTACTTTGTTTTCACCAAAGGGATTACTATGCATTCTTCCACATTGAGCTTGAGGCCATGATTCTGACACCACACATCTGTCTCAGAGTCCCTTGTGGAGAATATTTGTGTCATCCGGGGAATCTATTATGGCAAACACTTTACAGTTCCCAGCAAACGTAGTCAACCACAACCATCCTGTGTTGGCATGTACTTTTGAGAAGTCTATACCAAACAGGAGGGACCCCAGGACTGAACCCTGGGGGACACCAGTTATTACCGGTGTAGAGTCTGACATGTAGCCAGCAACTCTTAATTTGTGGGATCTATCTGTGAGCCAGTTTTCAATCCATCTTGTGATGTATGGATTCATGCCCAGGTTGGTGAGTTCATCTATGATACCTGACTGGGGAATGGTGTCAAAGGCCTTAGCAAGGTATAGGTAGGCTGTGTGGAGCTCATTTCAATCATCTGTAGCCTGGGTAACTGTCTCAAAGAAATCCACCCAGTTCAGGAGGCATGATCTGCATTTGACAAAGCCAAACTGGGTGTACTCAACTGTGTGAAGGTTCCCAATGTTTTTATTGTTGACTTCCATTATGATTAGCTCCATTGCCTTGCAGATCAGACTCATCAGGTTCATACAGCGTGAATGCCAAGGGTCTTTTGTGGCCCCACCCCTGTGGAGTGGGAAGAACATTGTTGTGCAACATTTTATGGGTACATATCCTGTAGAGAGCATGTAGAGAGAGGTGTAAGTATCCTTGATGAATATGGATACATCCCCCCCCATGTGCTATGATCCAGGTTCTGATGCTGGAAGATATGGAATGAGTAGTATCCTGGTAGTGCTGGTGTGCTCTCTGGAGCCTTGAACTAGGTTTCTGTTACTGCACAGATATCAATATTCTCCATAAAGAAAAATGCCTCGAGTGTGTGCATCTGGAGGCTGAGACTTCTGGCAATGAGTAGCATTTATCTCACTTTGTGGTTATTTGTGTTGGTTACAGGGTTTGGTTTGTCCTGAGTGACCGGTGTTCCACACCTGAAGTCAATGCCTCATTGGTCCGATCTGTCCATAAGCTAATTACCCTACATATCCACATTCTGCCCCCACCCCCCATTAAGGAAACCATGTTAAAAATATCTCCAAAGACAACTTCATGATTCTTAAGACAGAAGTGGTGAACTTCAGGACACCCATGCAGATGGACAATACAGTTACGACTACTGAATCCTACAAAATTGCACTTTATAAGCACTTACATGAGTGCATGGATCGTGCTATCCCAAACAGAACCAAGATGCTATCCTCCAAGAAAAGGAAACCAATCTGGTGGTCCCCTGCCATAAACAAACTGCACAACAGAAGGAAGAAACTGTTGCAAAAGAGGGTAAAACCCATGAGTGGAGGAGCTCCCTGGTCAGCTTCAGTAAGAAGCTGCGATCCCTGATAAAATCCTCCAAAGCTAGTTATGAAAACAAAATCACCACTGATTCTAAAGACAACCACAAAGCATTCTATAGCTATGTCAAGAATCACAATGGTAACACTCAGATCCGCTCTGAGTTACAGCACAATGGCACTAAATATACAGACCCAACTGATATTGCCAGCATCCTGGCAGATAGGATCAATGCTAACTTTACTCCCCTCTTACCCATGAAAGAGCCCATCTCTATACTGGAAGAATGCAAAGTTGCTATCATCAAGGCCGCACAGGTAAAAAACACTCTCCAAAGCCAGGAACACAGCATCCATGGGACCAAACATCATCCCAGGCTGCATTCTACACAAACTACAGAACGAACTGGCACCACACCTAAGTACCATGTTCAATCATAGCCTCACCTCAGGCTTTGTACCTGTTGAATGGCACACAGCGACGGTTATCCCACTACACAAGGGGGGAGCCACCACGGACCCCGGGAACTAGCGCCCCATTAGCCTGATAAGCCTGGTCTGCAAGGCCATGGAATGTATCATCATGGAACTTATAAACAAAGACATTGGTAATCTCCAAACTCTGGACCACAACCATTTTGGGTTTGTAAAAGGCACATCATGTCTCCTAAACATGATAGACTTTTTTGAAGCAGTCACCAAAGCCGTAGACAAGGGTAAGGTGGTTCACACAGCCTATCTAGATCTTGCCAAGGCTTTCAACACCATCCCCCACTCTGGAATTATAGATAAACTCACTAAACTAGGTATAAATCCCTATGTCACAAGATGGGTTGCCAACTGGCTCACTGACAGAACCCACACTGTGAAAGTAGCAGACTCCAAGTCCAACTTCAGACCAGTGACAAGTGGAGCACCACAGGGTTCAGTCTTGTGTCCTGCCCTGTTTGGTATCTACTTCCCTGAAGTACAGGCTAGCACAGAAGGTCTTTGGCTAATGAAGTTCCCAGATGACTGCAAACTAGGAGCCATAATCGAAACTACTAACGATGTGGACATCCTACAAAAGGGCCTCACTGAGACAGATGCCTGGTGTCAAAGCCATGGCCTCAAGCTCAATGCCAAAAAGTGCATTGTCATCCCCTTTGGTAAAAACTCTGTACCCATAAACTACAACATAAGCGGTAGTATACTTAACACTGAAAGTGTGATAAGAGACCTTGGGACACATGTGGTCAGTAGACTCTCCTTTGATAATCACATTGCCACAGTAGTCAGGAAATCCTTCTACGTGGCACACCTCATCACAAAAGGTTTCTCATGCAGAAAAAAAGAGGTCATTGTTCCCTCTACTCATCACTCATTAGATCCATTATAGAGTACAACGCCCCTTTTGGTATGTACCTCACAAGACATCTACAACAACTGGAAAGCCCGCAGAAATACCTCACAAAGAGGATTAGCAGCCTCAAATACATGCCCTACACAGACCGTCTCAAAACACTCCAGCTTTACTCTGTCGCATATCGCCTACTCAGAGGTGATCTCTGCCTAACATACAAAGCTATGTCAAACACAGAGCTATTAGACATGCTCCACTTAAAGAAATCCCAATCTCTCTGAGCTTCGGCCCCAAAACCCGGACCAAAATACAAAAGGAGGGGGTGTATCCATTTCCATAAAGGATACCCACACCTCCAGGTTAGTGGCACAGCACGAGGGCTCGGAGACCATCCAAGTGCAAGTAACAGTGGGCAAAGATGCTTATCAGATTGTAGCCTACTACGGATCACCTACCTTGTCTCAGGACCCTCACTCAGCATTCCTAGGAACACTGGAAAATATAAAGGTCCTACCAAACACCATATTAGGAGATTTCAACTACCCAAAATTTGACTGGGAGAATTACTCAAGTACAAACTCCTTTGCCCAATGCTTTCTAGAGTTTATAAACTCAAACACCCTGGAACAGCTGGTCACCACACCCACTAGAGGTGACAACATATTGGACCTGATTATCACCAACATGGGGGAATCAGTGTTCCACACCAGAGGTAAACCCCTCACTGGTAAGAGCAGATCATAAAGTAATCACATTGGACATCCACATCCCGACCCCACCCCCAGTCAAGGAAACCACTGTGAAAAACTTTTCAAAAGCAAACTTTACACTTCTCAAGACTGAAGTGGAAAGTTTCAAAGCCCTCTTGCTACAAGATAATGCTATCCAATCTGCAGAATCCTTTACAAGTGCATTATATGAGTATCTACAGGGATGCATGGATCGAGCCATCCTGAATAAAACCAAGACTCACTCCTCCAAAAAAAGGAAACCAGTCTGGTGGTCCTTGGCCATAAATAAGCTATATAACAGAAGGAGGAAACTACTACATGATAGAGCAAAATTCCAAAAAGGAAAGGCATCACTGATCATTATTAGCAAGAAACTATGATCGCTCATAAAATCATCCAAGGCCAGTTTCTAAAGAAAAATTGCCAAGGAATCTAAAGATAACCACAAAACCTTCTTTAGCTATATCAAACATTTAGGTGGCAACTCTCAGATATGCTTTGAGCTACTGCAAAATGGCAAAAAATACACTGAACCAACTGACATTGCCAACATCCTGGTGGACAAGTTTAGTGCAAACTTCGCCCCCTCCCATCACCCCCAAAAGGGCCTGTGTCCATCCCAGAAGAATGCAGAGCCGCAGACATCACGGATATGCAGGTAAAAAAAGCCCCCTCCAAAGCTAAGAACACATCATCAATGGGACCGGATGGTGTCTCAGGCTGCGTCTTACACGAGCTCCAAAAGGAACTAAACCCTCACCTAAATTCACTGTTCAGACACAGCCTTACCACAGGCTAAGTACCCAAAGAATGGCGTACAGCAACAGTCATCCTGCTCCACAAAGGTGGTGCCACAACAGAACCTGGGAACTATCACCCTATAAGCCTGACCAGCCTGGTCTGCAAAGCTATGGAGTGAATTATCATGGAACTCATAAACAGAGACATTGGGAACCTCCAGACACTGGACCCTACCCAATTCGGCTTTGTTAAAGGCAGATCCTGCCTCCTAAACCTAGTTGACTTCTTTGAAACAGTTACCAAGGCCATAGATGAAGGGAAGGTAGTCCACATAGCCTACCTGGACCTCACTAAGGCCTTCGACACCATTCCCCACTCTGGCATCATAGACAAGCTTACCAGCTTGAACATTAACCCCTATGTCACAAGATGGTTGGCCAACTGGCTCATGGATAGAACACACATGGTCAGATTTGCAGGTGCCATGTCCGACTCTAAACCAGTCACAAGTGGCATCCCATAGGTCTCGGTCCTGGGACCCCTTCTATTCAGTATATACTTCTCTGAGGTACAGGCAAGCACAGGAGGACTATGGCTGACCAGGTTCACAGATGACTGCAAACTGGGGGCCATAACTGACTCTCCTGCTGACACAGACATCCTCCAGAAGGGTCTTACAGAGACAGATACCTGGTGTTGAAACCATGGCCTCAAGCTGAATGCTAAAAAATGCATAGTCATCCTCTTTGGAAAAAACAAAGTGCCCACGAATTACCACATAGGTGGTAATCCACTAGGTACGGAAAATGTAATTAGGGACCTGGGTACCCAGGTAGATAGTAACCTCTCCTTTGATAATCACATTGCCAAAGTGGTTAGATATTCCTTCTATGTAGCCCACCTAATCACAAAAGGGTTCACCTCTAGATCAAGAGAGGTCATTGTGCCCCTCTACTCATCACTCATTAGGCCCATAATAGAGTACAATGTCCCATTTGATATGTACCTTAATTGGCACATGCAACAGCTGGTAAGACCAAGAGGTACCTCACCAAGAGGATCATGGGACTCAAAGAGATGCCTTACGCAGCTCAACTAAAGAAACTCCAGCTCTACTCGGTTGCTTACTGCCTGCTCAGAGGTGATCTATGCCTGACGTATAAGGCCATGTCCAACCCGGAATTAATGGACATGCTCCACCTCAAAAAAAAAACAAATCTCTTACAGCCACAGGCTCCAGTGAATTGAACCTCAGCAAAGCAATAAACAGGACATGCTGGAGGGATAGATTCCTGTCCCAGAGACTTCCCTCGCTCTGGAATAGAATCCCAGTTGATGTTAGGCAGAGCCCCTCGCAGACTCTCGTCAAGAAGAATCTTGACGAGTGGATGGGAAATTGTAAATTTACCCCTGGGATCACTTCAGTGACCCTGATAGAGGCCCAGGAAACTAATTTAAAAGGGAGGTGAAAGCCAACACATTCTGGCTAGGCTTATAAATGCCCTTGGGCAGATAGCCTAGTACCTACCTATGAACCTACACGCTCTAGGGACCTAAACCTTGTCACCACAATAAACAGAACATGCCAGAGGGATAGGATTCCTGTCCCAGAGACTTCACATACTCCGGAATAAACTACCTATCTATATCAAACAAAGCTCCTCATTAGCACTCTTCAAGAAAAATCTTGATGATTGGATGGGAAATAGGAAATTCACCCTGGGGATCATTTCTGTGCGTCTGCTCAACAGTGGCACAGGAAAATACATTTCTTGGGTGGCAAAAGCCAGGGTACCTTTTTGGCTGGGCTTGTATAGGCCCCAGGGCCGACAGCCTAGTACCTACCTATGAACCTTTGAGCCTTGCCTACAAAAGGTAATATGGGGACAGCAAGAGCCTTGGCCAGTATTCAGAAGCATGGGGGCGATAGGTGCAAACCATCTGTAGCGAAGCAACAAGGCTTGTCTATCATGTCATCACAGGCAGACAGAGACCGGATCTCCTTTGAATGACAACAGAAGCTCAGCCAATTGTTGAAGTTTATCATCTTTCTGTCATATTGCAGTATCATGTAGGTGAAGGTAAGATGCTACTCAAGGTTTGACCCTGTATGTGCCAGCATGTGGTGCATCAACCCATATATGATATGGTCATGACCTATGCATACAATACACCTAGTATGATAAGCCTGCTGAGGTTAGCAAATGTGAAAAAAACTTTTGTGCAAACTGTCAGCAAGTAATGCCTGTATTGCACCCTGTAACTCCATATTGCTTGCTGAAGTGTAAAGACGTACTTAGTTTGGATTAAGAACTCTGCACTTGCCAACTGTGTGTGTCTGTCTGTCTGTCTCTCCCTGGGGAGAGAGCAACCTTTTTGGAGACTACTCACACCCCTTAAAAGTGGTATACTCATCTTTGTCGTCACATGATGTCACCATGCTACAAATATACCTGTGGAAAGAAGAAATCCCAGTAATGTGTATAGTGTGTCGTGTAAATGTGTACTGCTGTAGTATCATAATGTAGTTAAGTAGGGGTTTGAATCCTACACTTGCCAACTGTGAGTGTGTGCGTCACCCGGGGGAGGAGCAACCTTTTCAGAGACTACTCACACACCTTAAAAGTGGTATACTCATCTTTGTCAAGTCTCATGATGTCACCATCCTACAAATATACCTGTGGAAAGGTGAAATCCCAGTAATGTGTATAGCGCGTTGTGTAAATGTGTACTGCTGTAGTATCATAATGTAGTTAGGTAGGGGTTTGAATCCTGCACTTGCCAACTGTGTGTGTGTCTCCCCCTGGGGAGGAGCAACCTTTTTGGAGACTACTCAAACACCTTAAAAGTGGTATACTCATCTTTGTCAAGTCTGATGATGTCACCATCCTACAAATATACCTGTGGAAAGGTAAAATCACAGTAATGTGTATAGCGCGTTGTGTAAATGCATAATGCTGCATTATCATAATGTAGTTAGGTAGGGGTTTGAATCCTGCACTTGCCAACTGTGTGAGTGTGTGCATCTCCCTGGGGAGGAGTAACATTTTTGGAGACTACTCACACACCTTAAAAGTGGTATACTCATCTTTGTCAAGTCTGATGATGTCACCATCCTACAAATATACCTGTGGAAAGATGAAATTCCAGTAATGTGTATAGCATGTTGTGTAAATGCATTCTGCTGTAGTATTATAATGTAGTTAGGTAGGGGTTTGAATCCTGCACTTGCCAACTGTGTGTGTGTCTCTCCCTGGGAAGAAGAAGCAACCTTTTTGGAGACTACTCACACCCCTTAAAAGTGGTATACTCATCTTTGTCAAGTCTGATGATGTCACCATCCTACAAATATACCTGTGGAAAGGTGAAATCCCAGTAATGTGTATAGCATGTCGTGTAAATGCATACTGCTGTAGTATCATAATGTAGTTAGGAAATAGTTTGAATCTCACACTTGCTGACTGTGTGTGTGCTCCAGGTGTATGACACCACTGGCCAATGAGGAGTGGGTTTTGATTTTTCTAGTGTATGACATATTTAAATACAATTGTGTATAGCTGCATGGCGCTAACCAGCTCAATGTCGGGCAAAGTCGAGAGCAAAGTTGGGTAACACACTCACACCTGCTTTACTGTTCCTTAACCAGTCAGGTCTAGCAGGAAAATAAAAAGCAGTGACAGGTCTCAAACTCAGGATACTGTGCACTATAGTCACAGTACTGAACCACTAGGCAATGACAGCATTTCACTGGCACAGACAGGACTTAATTCACTCACACATACCAGTGTGTCACACATACCAGTTGGGGGGGTCACATACCTAACAGTCACAGCCAGCAGGACAATTGTAGACAAAGCAAACACAAACAAATGCTGTATCATGCCCCCTGAAGAGGCATATGAGTACCCTCCCCCAGGCCTATGGAGACAGATAACAGCAGGCCAGGCAGTTTGATATGGGTTGGGTAGGCTATGAAGTCACAAACTACTGTGTGTGTAATTGGAAGCTAAGGTCTGTAGTACAGTGGTATGCCTCAAGCCAGTACAATAGGCAACAGTACAGACTGAAATGGAGTACCTGACATAGCAGTGCAGGCCTAGCAAATGTGTATAAGTGTCAGGTATACCCCTCATCCTATGTACACCCACAGTAACAATCAGGTGTCCCCCCCGGGTAGAAATGTACAAATAATAGCTGCTTCCCCTGTATGTAGAAATGTTGATAAGTCTATGCAAATTGATTCATGGAAGCTCTACAGGCACAGCGTGCTTCCTGTCAATGTACAACACAAAGGTGAGCCCTGAAGTACAAACCAATTTTATTTTTCACAGACATATAGTACATATGCCCATAGTGGGCATGCTCACACACTTAAATTTAGACAGTTTCAGTCAGCAACATACTGAAAGGTCATACTGGGCATGCTCACACACTTAAACAAACAAAGCAAATTTCAGTCAACAACATACTGAAAGGTCATACTGGGTATGCTCACACACTTAGGCCATGTCTGAGTACAGCAGTGGGCCACACATATCTGGCAGTTGCAGTTCTTACTCCAGACACTTGTCACTATTCAACAATCCTGCCTTGCGCACACAGTGATATAAAAACAGACCCATATAATATAATGGGCCCGTCATAATCAAACTATGTACTACAAGTACTTAAGTTGTTCAAAGAAAGTTAAAATCCAAAGAAGATCAATAAATCTCTGATCAGTATCATCAAGAAACAATGAGCACTCCTAACATTATCCAAGCCATGTTCTGGCAAAATATTGCCAAAGAGTCCATAGAGAACCATGAAGCTTTCTTTCGCTATGTCATAAATATCAATGTAAACTCATATATGTTCAGAGTCAGTGCAAAGTGTAAATGAATACATGTACATGTCTGGCACTGCCAACATCTTATCAGACAGGTTCATACATATTTAACCCCTCTCACTGACAAAAGGGCCCATTACCATACCTGGAGATTGTGAAAACCCAGAAATCACATACACAATGGTTAAACAGCTCTATCCAAACCTAAAAACACGGCGCCTATAGGATGACATGGTTTCCCTGGCTGTGTCATATGTGAGCTCCAAAACAAACAGACTCTGCATCTGAACAGTCTGTTGAGACTCACCCTCTGTACAGGATATGAAACTGTTGAATGGGTTACAGCAACATTTGGCACACTCCACAAGTGTTGGTGCATAACAGACCATGGGAACTATAGTCTTATAAGCTTAATAAGCCATCTGCAAGGCCATGGAATCCATCATTATGGAACTCATAAACAGAGCTATTGGGATCCTACAAACACCCAACCCTACCCATTTTGGTTTGGTCAGGGGCAGATCATGGTTCCTAATCCTGCTAGACAGT
The DNA here is from genome assembly GCF_019279795.1 of Protopterus annectens. NCBI lineage: Eukaryota > Metazoa > Chordata > Ceratodontiformes > Protopteridae > Protopterus > Protopterus annectens. The sequence goes on from NC_056745.1 coordinate 1,369,362,344, forward strand.
TTTCAAGGCAGTCACCCAGGATATACATCAATGAAATGAGCTACACATGGCCTACATAGACCTTGAAAAGCCCTTTTCCAACATCCCGCACACGTCATATCCACAAAATCAATAAACTGTGCATAAACACATATGTCATCTGATGGATTGCCAACTGAGGCACAGATAGATCCCACAAGGTAAGAATTGTGGTCTCCTGTTCAAGATGGTAACAACTGCTGTCCCCCATGGCTCAGTCCTGGGACCCCTCCTGCCTGGTGTATACTTTTCAGAAATACAGTCAAACACACAAGGGCTATGTTTAGCAAAGTTTGTGGATGACTGCAAAAAGGTTGTCAATCTATGTTTGGGACAACAGAGACATCCTTAAAAAGGGTCTCAGTCAGACAGATGTGGTGTCAAAATTATGGCCTCGAGCTACAGTCATACAAATACCACATAGGTGCCAACACCCTAAATATGGAGGTAATAATAAGGGATTTATGGACACGTGGATAGTCATCTCTACTTATTTATTTATTTATTTTATTTATTTTTTTATTTTACATTTGTTAACAGGAGAGTCCGACTGGTTACATGTCCATTTTCAGCGGAGGCCGGGGAGAAAAGCTCCAAGTACATAACAGACATATGAACATTGTTAATGCAAAAAGGAAGATAGTTGAGTTCTAAATACAATATAAAGATACATCACATCTTGGGAAAAAACAGCAGCATATAAAAAAAAACATAGGTCAGTTACAAAAGGCCTTTAAAAAGCTGTTAAGGATAGTGAGGTAAGAGAAGGGTAAATGATAGTGGTTAATCAGGTTTGGAACATGGGACATTGCCAGAGAGTATTGAGATGGGTTTAAGCTTTTTTGAATTGTAGGAGTGAGGGTTCTGAGGTGAGCATGGTCGGTAGGGAGTTCCACATTTTACCTACAAAGTTTGAGAATAGAGAATCCCCAGCAGAATTACTGGCTTTGGTAGTTTGTGCCAAGATCTTATTGGAGGAGCGTGAAAGATTGCAGGTCAATATAGGGGTGAATGATGTTTTTCAGAGATGGTGTTTTCTCTGGGTGATACAGTATCTGGTGAGCTTTTGAGTTGGTTGAAATGGAGTTGGCTGGAAAACTCTAACCACCTAGTTGCTTCAAGTTAGTGCAGTGGTGCGTTCTAAAGGTGGAATTTGTGGCAAATCTAGCTATGTGATTGTAACAAGAAGCAAGTTTGTTAAGGGTTGTCTTGTTTAGGTTTGTAAAGAGGGGGGAGGCATAGAAAAGAGTTGATAGTAGGTGTGTGCTGGCAATTGTAATTTTAGCGAGGGGTGAGAAAGTGTTTTACTTTATAGAGAGAGCCAAGCTTTTTATTGACGGTTTTGATGGTAAGATTGAAATGGGTGTCAAATTTAAGGGAGTTATCAATGGTAACACCTAATAGCTTCCAGAAACACATTCACAAAGTGGTTAGAAAAGCATGCTATGTGTTCCCACAAATTGCCAAGGTCAAAGGAGGTTCCCTCTACTCATCAGTCATCAGACCCATCAGAGAGTATCATGGCACACTTGTGATGAATCTGACTAGGCACCTTCAGCAGCGAAAATACCACTGAAGTACTTCAACAAGAGGATTACTGGCCTCAAACAGTTGCCCCATGCAACAAGACTGAATTTAACTCAATCTGTACTCTGTTGCATACTGTCTACTCAGGCAATCTCTGCCCAACAGACAGGTCCATGTCCAATGCAGAACTGATGCACATGCACGATCTGAAGTAAACCCAAGCTCACTATGCCACATGCTCTAGGGATATCATCATCACAACAATAAATAGAACATGTTGGAGGGATACATTACTAACTCACAGACTTCCCTTGCTTTGGAACAGGCTCCCAACCTATATTAAGCTGAGTCCCTAACTGACACTCTTCCAGTGGAGCCTTGATGAGTGTATGTGAAACTGAACTGTCACACCATGAATCACTTCATCAGCTCTACTACACAGAGGCCTAGGGAACTAACCCCATGTGTGGTGATAGCTGCACACTCTGGCCATACTAATATATGCCTTCAGACAGATAGCCTATTACCTACCTATGTATCAATATATATATATATATATGTAGGGGAAACATAGTATAATAAGCCAAAGATGGATGGGCAGAGATGTGTGTAAGAGGGTGACCATGACAGGGAGACATCCAGGACAGTCCCACCCAACACACATCCCAATGGCACAAAAGACATGAGGGGCACATCTCACCCACTGTACATAACAGCCACCAGTATCTGTAAGCATTACACTGTATGTGGTCCATGTGCCTGCTGTACAACGTGACTGTACAGTGAAGTACACATCTACTATCTGTAGACATGTACCTGTCACATAGGTTCATAGGTATGTAGTAGACTATCTTCACGAAGGCATATATTAGCCTAGGCAAGTTGTGCAGCTTTCACCACCCCATTGGGTAGTCTCCCAAGCCCTAGTTCTAGTCATTAGTACCCTAAGCCCCTTTCTAGTGGGGCTGCTGATGTGATGCCTGGCGTGAATTGTCTGTTTCCCATCCACTCATCAAGGTTCCTATTGAAGAGTATCAGCAGGGGCTCTATCTGATGTACATTGGGACTCTGTTCCACAGTAAGGCAAGTGTCTGGGATGGTACTCTATCCCACCAGCATGTTGTATTCATTGTTGTGATGAGGTTCATATCCCTGGAGTGTGTAGTGCAACTCAGTTTTGTTATCCGTAGATGGAGCATGTTCAACAGTTATGTGTTGGACATGGCTCTGTATGTTAGGCAGAGTGTGCCACTGAGTAGGTGGTACGCAACGGAGAACAGATTTAGTTTTACCAGTTGTGTTGCATAACACAACTGTTTGAGGCCAGTAATCCTCTTGGCGAGGTACCCCTGTGGTCTCTACAGCTGCTGGATATGCTTAGTTGAGTACATCCAAAATGGTGCATTGTACTCAATGATGGGTCTGATGACTTAAGAGTAGAGGGCCACCACTACCTCTTTGATCCTGATGCAAACCCTTTGTTGATTAGGTGGGCCACATAGGATTTCCCAATCATTTTGGCAACATGGTTGTCAAAGGAAAGATGACTATCTACTTGTGTCCCCAGATCCCTTATTACCTTGTCAGTTTTAAGGGGTAACACCTATGTGGTAGTTTGTGGGTACTTTGTTTTCACCAAAGGGGATTACTATGCATTCTTCCACATTGAGCTTGAGGCCATGATTCTGACACCACACATCTGTCTCATAGAGTCCCTTGTGGAGAATATTTGTGTCATCCGGGGAATCTATTATGGCAAACACTTTACAGTTCCCAGCAAACGTAGTCAACCACAACCATCCTGTGTTGGCATGTACTTTTGAGAAGTCTATACCAAACAGGAGGGACCCCAGGACTGAACCCTGGGGGACACCAGTTATTACCGGTGTAGAGTCTGACATGTAGCCAGCAACTCTTAATTTGTGGGATCTATCTGTGAGCCAGTTTTCAATCCATCTTGTGATGTATGGATTCATGCCCAGGTTGGTGAGTTCATCTATGATACCTGACTGGGGAATGGTGTCAAAGGCCTTAGTAAGGTATAGGTAGGCTGTATGGAGCTCATTTCAATCATCTGTAGCCTGGGTAACTGTCTCAAAGAAATCCATCCAGTTCAGGAGGCATGATCTGCATTTGACGAAGCCAAACTGGGTGTACTCAACTGTGTGAAGGTTCCCAATGTTTTTATTGTTGACTTCCATTATGATTAGCTCCATTGCCTTGCAGATCAGACTCATCAGGTTCATAGAGCGTGAATGCCAAGGGTCTTTTGTGGCCCCACCCCTGTGGAGTGGGAAGAATGTTGTTGTGCAACATTTTATGGGTACATATCCTGTAGAGAGCATGTAGAGAGAGGTGTAAGTATCCTTGATGAATATGGATACATCCCCCCCCATGTGCTATGATCCAGGTTCTGATGCTGGAAGATATGGAATGAGTAGTATCCTGGTAGCGCTGGTGTGCTCTCTGGAGCCTTGAACTAGGTTTCTGTTACTGCACAGATATCAATATTCTCCATAAAGAAAAATGCCTCGAGTGTGTGCATCTGGAGGCTGAGACTTCTGGCAGTGAGTAGCATTTAGCTCACTTTGTGGTTATTTGTGTTGGCTACGGGGTTTGGTTTGTCCTGAGTGACCGGTGTTCCACAACTGAAGTCAATGCCGCATTGGTCCGATCTGTCCATAAGCTAATTACCCTACATAACCACATTCTGCCCCACCCCCTCATTAAGGAAACAATATTAATATCTCCAAAGACAACTTCATGATTCTTAAGACAGAAGTGGTGAACTTCAGGACATCCATGCAGATGGACAATACAGTTACGACTACTGAATCCTACACAATTGCACTTTATAAGCACTTACATGAGTGCATGGATCGTGCTATCCCAAACAGAACTAAGATGCTATCCTCCAAGAAAAGGAAGCCAATCTGGTGGTCCCCTGCCATAAACAAACTTCACAACAGAAGTAAGAAACTGTTGCAAAAGAGGGTAAAACCCATGACTGGAGGAGCTCCCTGGTCAGCTTCAGTAAGAAGCTGCGATCCCTGATAAAATCCTCCAAAGCTAGTTATGAAAACAAAATCACCACTGATTCTAAAGACAACCACAAAGCATTCTATAGCTATGTCAAGAATCACAATGGCAACACTCAGATCCGCTCTGAGTTACAGCACAATGGCACTAAATATACAGACCCAACTGATATTGCCAGCATCCTGGCAGATAGGATCAATGCTAACTTTACTCCCCTCTTACCCATGAAAGAGCTCATCTCTATACTGGAAGAATGCAAAGTTGCTATCATCAAGGCCGCACAGGTAAAAAACACTCTCCAAAGCCAGGAACACAGCATCCATGGGACCAAACATCATCCCAGGCTGCATTCTACACAAACTACAGAACGAACTGGCACCACACCTAAGTACCATGTTCAATCATAGCCTCACCTCAGGCTTTGTACCTGTTGAATGGCACACAGCGTGGTTATCCCACTACACAAGGGGAGCCACCACGGACCCGGAACTAGCGCCCATTAGCCTGATAAGCCTGGTCTGCAAGGCCATGGAATGTATCATCATGGAACTTATAAACAAAGACATTGGTAATCTCCAAACTCTGGACCACAACCATTTTGGGTTTGTAAAGGCACATCATGTCTCCTAAACATGATAGACTTTTTTGAAGCAGTCACCAAAGCCGTAGACAAGGGTAAGGTGGTTCACACAGCCTATCTAGATCTTGCCAAGGCTTTCAACACCATCCCCCACTCTGGAATTATAGATAAACTCACTAAACTAGGTATAAATCCCTATGTCACAAGATGGGTTGCCAACTGGCTCACTGACAGAACCCACACTGTGAAAGTAGCAGACTCCAAGTCCAACTTCAGACCAGTGACAAGTGGAGCACCACAGGGTTCAGTCTTGTGTCCTGCCCTGTTTGGTATCTACTTCCCTGAAGTACAGGCTAACACAGAAGGTCTTTGGTTAATGAAGTTCCCAGATGACTGCAAACTAGGAGCCATAATCGAAACTACTAACGATGTGGACATCCTACAAAAGGGCCTCACTGAGACAGATGCCTGGTGTCAAAGCCATGGCCTCAAGCTCAATGCCAAAAAGTGCATTGTCATCCCCTTTGGTAAAAACTCTGTACCCATAAACTACAACATAAGCGGTAGTATACTTAACACTGAAAGTGTGATAAGAGACCTTGGGACACATGTGGTCAGTAGACTCTCCTTTGATAATCACATTGCCACAGTAGTCAGGAAATCCTTCTACGTGGCACACCTCATCACAAAAGGTTTCTCATGCAGAAAAAAAGAGGTCATTGTTCCCCTCTACTCATCACTCATTAGATCCATTATAGAGTACAACGCCCCTTTTGGTATGTACCTCACAAGACATCTACAACAACTGGAAAGCCCGCAGAAATACCTCACAAAGAGGATTAGCAGCCTCAAATACATGCCCTACACAGACCGTCTCAAAACACTCCAGCTTTACTCTGTCGCATATCGCCTACTCAGAGGTGATCTCTGCCTAACATACAAAGCTATGTCAAACACAGAGCTATTAGACATGCTCCACTTAAAGAAATCCCAATCTCTCTGAGCTTCGGCCCCAAAACCCAGACCAAAATACAAAAGGAGGGGGTGTATCCATTTCCATAAAGGATACCCACACCTCCAGGTTAGTGGCACAGCACGAGGGCTCGGAGACCATCCAAGTGCAAGTAACAGTGGGCAAAGCTGCTTATAAGATTGTAGCCTACTACGGATCACCTACCTTGTCTCAGGACCCTCACTCAGCATTCCTGAGAACACTGGAAAATATAAAGGTCCTACCAAACACCATATTAGGAGATTTCAACTACCCAAAATTTGACTGGGAGAATTACTCAAGTACAAACTCCTTTGCCCAATGCTTTCTAGAGTTTATAAACTCAAACGCCCTGGAACAGCTGGTCACCACACCCACTAGAGGTGACAACATATTGGACCTGATTATCACCAACATGGGGGAATCAGTGTTCCACACCAGAGGTAAACCCCTCGCTGGTAAGAGCAGATCATAAAGTAATCACATTGGACATCCACATCCCGACCCCACCCCAGTCAAGGAAACCACTGTGAAAAACTTTTCAAAAGCAAACTTCACACTTCTCAAGACTGAAGTGGAAAGTTTCAAAGCCCTCTCGCTACAGGATAATGCTATCCAATCTGCAGAATCCTTTACAAGTGAATTATATGAGTATCTACAGGGATGCATGGATCGAGCCATCCTGAATAAAACCAAGACTCACTCCTCCAAAAAAAGGAAACCAGTCTGGTGGTCCTTGGCCATAAATAAGCTATATAACAGAAGGAGGAAACTACTACATGATAGAGCAAAATTCCAAAAAGGAAAGGCATCACTGATCATTATTAGCAAGAAACTATGATCGCTCATAAAATCATCCAAGGCCAGTTTCTAAAGAAAAATTGCCAAGGAATCTAAAGATAACCACAAAACCTTCTTTAGCTATATCAAACATTTAGGTGGCAACTCTCAGATATGCTTTGAGCTACTGCAAAATGGCAAAAAATACACTGAACCAACTGACATTGCCAACATCCTGGTGGACAAGTTTAGTGCAAACTTCGCCCCCTCCCATCACCCCCAAAAGGGCCTGTGTCCATCCCAGAAGAATGCAGAGCCCCAGACATCACGGATATGCAGGTAAAAAAAGCCCTCTCCAAAGCTAAGAACACATCATCAATGGGACCGGATGGTGTCTCAGGCTGCGTCTTACACGAGCTCCAAAAGGAACTAAACCCTCACCTAAATTCACTGTTTAGACACAGCCTTACCACAGACTAAGTACCCAAAGAATGGCGTACAGCAACAGTCATCCTGCTCCACAAAGGTGGTGCCACAACAGAACCTGGGAACTATCACCCTATAAGCCTGACCAGCCTGGTCTGCAAAGCTAGGGAGCGAATTATCATGGAACTCATAAACAGAGACATTGGGAACCTCCAGACACTGGACCCTACCCAATTCGGCTTTGTTAAAGGCAGATCCTGCCTCCTAAACCTAGTTGACTTCTTTGAAACAGTTACCAAGGCCATAGATGAAGGGAAGGTAGTCCACATAGCCTACCTGGACCTCACTAAGGCCTTCAACACCATTCCCCACTCTGGCATCATAGACAAGCTTACCAGCTTGAACATTAACCCCTATGTCGCAAGATGGGTGGCCAACTGGCTCATGGATAGAACACACATGGTCAGATTTGCAGGTGCCATGTCCGACTCTAAACCAGTCACAAGTGGCATCCCATAGGTCTCGGTCCTGGGACCCCTTCTATTCAGTATATACTTCTCTGAGGTACAGGCAAGCACAGGAGGACTATGGCTGACCAGGTTCACAGATGACTGCAAACTGGGGGCCATAACTGACTCTCCTGCTGACACAGACATCCTCCAGAAGGGTCTTACAGAGACAGATACCTGGTGTTGAAACCATGGCCTCAAGCTGAATGCCAAAAAATGCATAGTCATCCTCTTTGGAAAAAACAAAGTGCCCACGAATTACCACATAGGTGGTAATCCACTAGGTACGGAAAATATAATTAGGGACCTGGGTACCCAGGTAGATAGTAACCTCTCCTTTGATAATCACATTGCCAAAGTGGTTAGATATTCCTTCTATGTAGCCCACCTAATCACAAAAGGGTTCACCTCTAGATCAAGAGAGGTCATTGTGCCCCTCTACTCATCACTCATTAGGCCCATAATAGAGTACAATGTCCCATTTGATATGTACCTTAATTGGCACATGCAACAGCTGGTAAGACCAAGAAGTACCTCACCAAAAGGATCATGGGACTCAAAGAGATGCCTTACGCAGCTCAACTAAAGAAACTCCAGCTCTACTCGGTTGCTTACTGCCTGCTCAGAGGTGATCTATGCCTGACGTATAAGGCCATGTCCAACCCGGAATTAATGGACATGCTCCACCTCAAAAAAAAACAAATCTCTTACAGCCACACGCTCCAGTGAATTGAACCTCAGCAAAGCAATAAACAGGACATGCTGGAGGGATAGATTCCTGTCCCAGAGACTTCCCTCGCTCTGGAATAGAATCCCAGTTGATGTTAGGCAGAGCCCCTCGCAGACTCTCTTCAAGAGGAATCTTGATGAGTGGATGGGAAATTGTAAATTTACCCCTGGGATCACTTCAGTGACCCTGATAGAGGCCCAGGAAACTAATTTAAAAGGGAGGTGAAAGCCAACACATTCTGGCTAGGCTTATAAATGCCCTTGGGCAGATAGCCTAGTACCTACCTATGAACCTACACGCTCTAGGGACCTAAACCTTGTCACCACAATAAACAGAACATGCCAGAGGGATAGGATTCCTGTCCCAGAGACTTCACATACTCCGGAATAAACTACCTATCTATATCAAACAAAGCTCCTCATTAGCACTCTTCAAGAAAAATCTTGATGATTGGATGGGAAATAGGAAATTCACCCTGGGGATCATTTCTGTCGCCTGCTCAACAGTCGCACAGGAAAATACATTTCTTGGGTGGCAAAAGCCAGGGTACCTTTTTGGCTGGGCTTGTATAGGCCCCAGGGCCGACAGCCTAGTACCTACCTATGAACCTTTGAGCCTTGCCTACAAAAGGTAATATGGGGACAGCAAGAGCCTTGGCCAGTATTCAGAAGCATGGGGGCGATAGGTGCAAACCATCTGTAGCGAAGCAACAAGGCTTGTCTATCATGTCATCACAGGCAGACAGAGACCGGATCTCCTTTGAATGACAACAGAAGCTCAGCCAATTGTTGAAGTTTATCATCTTTCTGTCATATTGCAGTATCATGTAGGTGAAGGTAAGATGCTACTCAAGGTTTGACCCTGTATGTGCCAGCATGTGGTGCATCAACCCATATATGATATGGTCATGACCTATGCATACAATACACCTAGTATGATAAGCCTGCTGAGGTTAGCAAATGTGAAAAAAACTTTTGTGCAAACTGTCAGCAAGTAATGCCTGTATTGCACCCTGTAACTCCATATTGCTTGCTGAAGTGTAAAGACGTACTTAGTTTGGATTAAGAACTCTGCACTTGCCAACTGTGTGTGTCTGTCTGTCTCTCCCTGGGGAGAGAGCAACCTTTTTGGAGACTACTCACACCCCTTAAAAGTGGTATACTCATCTTTGTCGTCACATGATGTCACCATGCTACAAATATACCTGTGGAAAGAAGAAATCCCAGTAATGTGTATAGTGTGTCGTGTAAATGTGTACTGCTGTAGTATCATAATGTAGTTAAGTAGGGGTTTGAATCCTACACTTGCCAACTGTGAGTGTGTTCAATTCACCGGGGAGGAGCAACCTTTTCAGAGACTACTCACACACCTTAAAAGTGGTATACTCATCTTTGTCAAGTCTCATGATGTCACCATCCTACAAATATACCTGTGGAAAGGTGAAATCCCAGTAATGTGTATAGCGCGTTGTGTAAATGTGTACTGCTGTAGTATCATAATGTAGTTAGGTAGGGGTTTGAATCCTGCACTTGCCAACTGTGTGTGTGTCTCCCCCTGGGGAGGAGCAACCTTTTTGGAGACTACTCAAACACCTTAAAAGTGGTATACTCATCTTTGTCAAGTCTGATGATGTCACCATCCTACAAATATACCTGTGGAAAGGTAAAATCCCAGTAATGTGTATAGCGTTGTGTAAATGCATAATGCTGCATTATCATAATGTAGTTAGGTAGGGGTTTGAATCCTGCACTTGCCAACTGTGTGAGTGTGTGCATCTCCCTGGGGAGGAGTAACCTTTTTGGAGACTACTCACACACCTTAAAAGTGGTATACTCATCTTTGTCAAGTCTGATGATGTCACCATCCTACAAATATACCTGTGGAAAGATGAAATTCCAGTAATGTGTATAGCATGTTGTGTAAATGCATTCTGCTGTAGTATTATAATGTAGTTAGGTAGGGGTTTGAATCCTGCACTTGCCAACTGTGTGTGTGTCTCTCCCTGGGAAGAAGAAGCAACCTTTTTGGAGACTACTCACACCCCTTAAAAGTGGTATACTCATCTTTGTCAAGTCTGATGATGTCACCATCCTACAAATATACCTGTGGAAAGGTGAAATCCCAGTAATGTGTATAGCATGTCGTGTAAATGCATACTGCTGTAGTATCATAATGTAGTTAGGAAATAGTTTGAATCTCACACTTGCTGACTGTGTGTGTGCTCCAGGTGTATGACACCACTGGCCAATGAGGAGTGGGTTTTGATTTTTCTAGTGTATGACATATCACAATGACAACTGTATGTGCATTACACATGTAAGGTAGCTGTGGGGCAAATCCATATGCATACATTTGACCTCAAGTATTTCATATGTGGGTACTCTGCTTTCTCCATGAATGCATCTGTTATCATTGCCAGAGCGTGCTGGCACTTTCCAGACCTTAGGTCACTTCTGTATGCTTGTGACAAGCTTAGCCACTACAGTGATCCCTGGGCTACGTCTTCCATTTCACATCCACTCATCACGGTTTCTATTGAAGAGTGTGAGTGAGGGTTTATGCTTGAGGTATATATGAAACCTGTTCCAAAGCAAGCAAAGATGACTAATCATTATAGGTGTGCAACAACCTCTGTGGATCTGCATGCAAACCCTTTATTGCTTATGTGCTCCACAGAGGGATTTCCAAAACCCTTTGGTAATGTGATTATCAAAGGAGAGATGACTTAACACATGGCTCTATGTATACATTAGTACCTGTTCCACATTTTGGGGGCTACTACCTATGTGGTACTCTGGGGATACTTTGTTTTCTAAAAGTGGATAACTATGCTTTCTTTGGCTTATAGCTTTACAGCATGAGTTTGACACCTGGCATCTGTCTGTATGATACCCTTTTGGAGGATGTGTGTGTCATCTGGAGAATAAAGTATAGCCCACAGTATGCATTGTCATCAAACGTGGGCAGACATATCCCTACTGTGTTTGCTTGTACCTAAGAAAGTTATATGCCAAACAGGAGTGGTCCCAGGACTGAGTGCAGGTGAATACCACTTGTTACTGGCATAGAATAGTACATGGAGGCTGCAAATGTTACTGTGTGCCCTACATCTGTGTGTCAGTTTTCAAGCCATCATCTAACAATCGTTTATGGTCAGTCTGTTGAGGTTATGTATAATACCAGTATGTGGGATGGGTATGAATTGCTGGTGAGCTATAGCTTGGCTGTGTTGACCTCCCCTCCCTCACCTATAGCCTTGTTGACTGGCTTGAAGTCTACTAGGTGTAGGAGCCATGATCTGGCCTTTAGAGAACCTAAGTGGGTATGGTGCAGTGTTTGCAGGTTCATAATGTCTCTGTTAATGAGTTCCATAATGTTGTGCTCCATAGCCTTCCAGATAACATTGGTCTGGCTTATAGGGTGAGAGTTTCCAGGACCTGTTGTAATTCTAACCTTAATCAATTTATGTTAACATTTGCACTGGGTGTAACGAGGGTGCACAGGTTTAAGAATAAGTATATTAGAGGGTCAGGCCAGGTTTGAAGGTTAGTAGACCATGCCAGATAGGCAGGACTAAGTTGGTTTGTACATGTGCTGAGGAGGGATGCAGAGTATATTGTGAAATAGATGCTAAGGATGAAGCTGCCAGGTAACAGGAAAAGAGGAATGCCTAAGATGAAGTTTATGGCTGTGGTGAGAGAGGACATGCAGGTGGATGGTGTGACAGCGCAAGATGCAGAGGGCAGAAAGAAATTATGTACTGTGGCGACCCCTAATGGGAGCATCCAAAAGGAAAAGACGTAGCTCAACCCTTGTGGACTGTGAACACCATTACCTTGTGTCATTCCACAAGTATGCAACCTGTATAGAGGCTGCATCTGGACAGAGCATTTAGGTGAATGGTGACTTCATATGTCAGCTTGTGTATGCACAGCCAGGGACACTGTCCAGTACCATTGCCACTGTGGTTTGTACAGGTTTTACATTCTTCAGGTCTGGAAATGTGGCCCTTGTGTAATGACAGGGTGGTAAAATCCGCATTCAAACTGTCTGATAAGGAATTGGTAATGTCAGTCAGATAAGTGTACTTTGTGACCATTTACATTAACTGTGACCAGATCTGAGATTTCCCCTGTAGATTATGAACACTGAAGAAAGCTTTAGTGTTGTCTTTGGAATCCTTACCATTTTGTATTTTGAAGCTTGCCTTGTATGTCTATTGAGGGATTGTATTTTCCCAATGATACTGACCAGAGAGGTTATCCCTTCTTGGTATGTAACTCTTTTTTAGTACAACTTCACACCTTCTATTATATATTTAGTTTATGGCAGGGGTCCATGAGACTAATGCACTTTTACTGTATAAGTGAGAATTTCTTGTGTTTGTGATAGCACGGTCCATGCAACCCTGTAGGTGAACAGTGTGCATTAATAAAGGATTATGCAGCTGGGACAGTGTTAACCTTAGTAATGCAAACCAATGACAGATAGCAACAACAGCATCACCCACAGCACAGTGTCAACCCATGTCATACACACACATGCATACTCAAGTTCCAAAATGTGTGTAGTACAATGCATACTGGCCACCAATAGAAAGTATGGAGTGTTAACACTGGCCAATACAGGGCATGTCACCCTGCCCATGTGTCCAATATGCACGTACATGCAGACAGTGCATCTCCACCATGTTCACAAATGTACACCTGCAAACCTGTGCTGCACACACCCCACACTTACTGTCCACTGTATAACACATGCTGACACAACTACACACATCACCCAAGTGGCACATGGGCAAACAAAACACAATTGCAATAAACACTGGTGGAAACAATACAACATCACTAATTACAGCTTTAATGCATCATGCCTGCTCAGCTACACCTTCAAGGATATCATTACACTTTACTGCTGACAACATGCTACACATTCAACCATTGCTATACTTTATTAAAGTCACCCTGTGCATCAGCACCATGTTAGCCTGTTCCTGCATCAATGTTACAGATGACAGGAGGTGGCACAGGTTTCATCATATGCACAGGGTGTGTTGCTGGTTTGCCAGAGGCCTACACTGAGCCATACAATCGACATGTGTGTGTGAGGGCCATGAGTACTGTTATGGGCCAATGTTGATGTAATGTGTGCGGTATGTGTTTGCTCTAGGTTTCTGGTTTATGTGTGTGTGTCTGCATGCACATAGTTCCACCATGTGGCTTCCATATATGTGGATTGGTGAGACAGCTACAGACTGTACATGGCAGGCTTTACAGATCTCCGTCTCTGGCCATGGCTATGGAACCTGTGCCTGGCAGGGGTGCTACAGACAGTATCAGGTACTAATCCAGACTGGGTACTAGCTGAAGAGGTTAACATATGTCCACTGGATCCAGGTCCCTGCTAGGACTGGCCAGAGCCACGTGCACGTGGTCTTCTCAGACTGTCTATGGACAGCCCCCCCAACATTGCTGGGGGTGGTACTGACACTACGGGAGTGGCTGTGACTTTCTGGACATCCACGGTGACCTCCAGCTGCTGATGTTGCTGGCATACGTCCAAGTTGACGTCTCAACCATCCCGCACTGTCCTGACACATGGACATGACATTGTGGAGGACATCCAATGACCTCAGTGTAATTACATATGGCACCTGCTAGGTCACAGATACTGTCATTTACAGAGGTGTTATGAGCCCTCTGTGCCCTTAGTCCCTGTCTGGTGTACCGCTCCATTTGTGTCTGTGCCTCCATGACAGCCTGGAACATGCATGTGGTAAAAAGAGGTGTGGCACGTCTGCCAGGGGCATGATGACCAGCAGTTCTCTTATGAGAACCCCTGGGCATCTGCCTATGTGGTACCATTCCAGACATCTGCCTATGGCTGCT